>NW_010433018.1:22892-58930 GCF_000710305.1 Buceros rhinoceros silvestris
CCCTCATCTTGGCCATTTTACAGTTCCATTCCCTTTATTTCTGTCTGTCCTTTCTAGAGACTAAGACACTACTTCAGAAAGGCTTCAAAGATTTACATGCAAAGCTTGAATCAAGACGCAGTGAGCAAAGTAACTTCTGAGTGTGGAAAAGAGTTTTCCATGCCCACTAACTTTAGCAAATGTTTTAGTCATTTTAATGAGTTAGAGGCTTAAAAATTACTCAGCCAAACTATTTTTAATTTTTAATAAAAAACTAGAAATAGACAATCTTCAACAAATTAGATAATTTCTGACTTTGTAAATTCCTTTTTCCACGTTGCCTTACTGACTCTGCTTCAGATTTCCTGAGGAAAATTATATACATTACATAAGTCAAAATTTCAGGTAGATAGGTTTTGTGTGGAGGAGATGAAATTAGGGAAAGCTTATTTACATCTCTGTTACAAGGGAACTAGAATATTAAAAATCAACCAACATTTGTTGAAAGTGAGAAAATGTAATTTCTCTATTAATTTTTTCCCCTAGCACAATTCTGCTGACTTCAGTGGAATTATTCTAGTTTACAGTTACCTAAAGTGGAAAGAACCAGATGTCTCTTTCCAATGTTTGGTTCTTTCTCTTCTGATGCTTGATTCTCACACTATTTTTCAGTGTGTACTGAGGATGAAGGAGTTCTGTCGTAGTGTTTGAAAAATTCTATCCAACCTCTGCTGTTTGTCTGAAATCTTGTTGAATACAGCTCTGCAATGTCAAATGTCTTTGATTTGATTTGGACTGGACCAGATGTCAACAAATTGGAATTTAATGTTGTTGAGACAGATGACAATGTAGGAAGCATAAAGGGATTCATTACGAATTAGAATTAAAGAAAACATTCAGATGCAGTTGTGCCATTTTTATTCACCACAACTTAGAGCAATTAGAAAATAATCAGAATTTCTGTTTTTCTCTCATTTCATATGAAGATGTAATCGGGAATTTAGGACTTATATCATACAACATGCCTTTTTTTTCATTTTAATCAGAACTGGTATTTTTCAAATAGCGCTTCATGTTATACATGGTGACATTCTTCCTCGGCCCTTTTAAAATATACATGCTCTGATTTGCCTGGAAGAAGATTAGACAGAAACTCAACAAAAGCCCAGTGTTCAGGAGTACAACCCAATCTTTTTTAGAGTTTCAGATTTATCTACAGTGGTATAGGTGCATAAACCTGGTAAGGACCTTTGCTTTCTTCATGTTGACAGCAGCAAATATGTAAACCGTAACATTTTACATGCACAAGTGATTGCAAAACAAGTTCTAAAGTCAGAAATGCATAGAAATTAACTGTCAAAGCCGCCTGTGTGAGCATTTGTCAGAGGACAATTAACTGACACTTAGCTATCTAGCAGAAAATACAAAGAATGAAGAGACTCTCCTCATGGTGGAGGAGCTTCCTCTGCAACATGAGCTTTGCATCCCTGCAAAAGAAAGCTCCTGCTCTCCAGGATCTCAGTAGCAGTACAGAGGCTTCTTTCTCCAGCCTTGGCTTATCGGTAGTACACCCAGCTGAGACTTCAGAGACACCTTTCCTCCACCCACTAGCTCTGCCCTCAGATTTTCTTTAGGACAGCAGGTGGTCTGGCTTCCAGTGGAATGGTTGTAATGGGCTGTGGTATTGACTGGTAAAGCTCGGGCAATTCAAAGGAGTCAGAAAGGGGCAGGCATCCATTTTCCTTAGTCCTGAGCAGAGTCACACCCCTTTTCTGATGCAGGCATTGTGGTGGGAATTGACAGACCTGGATGGAGGAAGAAAAAGCCCCAAAGGGCACAGGTGTATAATTACCCTTTAGGGAGCACTGATGTAGGTGCTGTCTGGAAGAAATGGATCTGGTTGCACTTAATACCGAGTTCTATTCTGAGCAGACCTGATGCGGAAGAGGATAGGCCCACCTGGGGTGTACAAAAATCTGGGCTTTTGTCCTGGTTTTAGACATGCAGGTGTGCTAGCCTTGTCTAAAGACTGAATGAAACTTGACTAGCAGCTGAGGGTTTAGCTTGATGCTTGCCTGAAATATTTCCATTCTCCCACACATGGCAGAGAATTGCATTTATATCTATCTTCCTTTTTCTCTTCTTCTTTTTTCATCATGAAGGACAAGGAATTTAAGTCTTGTGGCCATTGTCTCTATAAGGACTGAAATATGGGTACCTTGAAAAGGTCCATCAATTTTTCTCTCAATACAGTATGTCCTTTGATGAAAAATTATTATTCCTTTTCTGAAGAATGTTACTGGAATTATAGTCTACCTACATACTACATATATAAAAATATGCATTTTTCTCTGCAGAATAGAGATTGTGTGTAGAAACTGGTTTTAAAAAGATGATACAGTCATAGGTTAAAAGGAGTAATAGTTGAAAATTACTTTTCTTTTTCTGTCATTTCCACCTTATGAAATGCAGGCATAATTTGTCTTTCTTGGTCCCAGTTTCATATGCAACTGTAGAATTATTTCCAGAGGGTTTGGGTGGGTTTTATTGTTGTTGTTGTTTTCTCTGTAAAGCTGTACACAACTCAGAATGTATTAGCTCTGTACACTGTGTTAGATGTTCAATGTTCAATGCATATTTTTGATGAATTCAGACCTCAACTTTTACGGAGCCTAACCTCAGAATTATCCATACTGCTCCCACTGATACTGATCAAGGTCATAAGAAATATTGCTTCTTGATTTTGTAGAGGTCTCTCTAGCGATACTTCCTGGTATATTTTCAAGAAAATTATGTTACTGAAAGACTTAATTCTTGCCTTTTTTCTTTCAGATGACTGAAAAAAAGACATTGTTCAATTATAGTTTTGAGTTTCACTCACCTTCTAGTTTTAACTCAAGGTTGCAAAGAAGTTGATAAGCTCTTTAAGAATTTTGTTAAGAACAGAAAAGTATGTCTAAGAGCGGTGTCCACCAATTTTTTATGTGAAGTAAAGGATAAAGACGATTAAACAGCAAGTACAAATCTCCCTCATTTCCATAGACTGCCCATTTAGCAAGAGTAGGTTTTCCTCTACAGGCATTCTGGCTAACTCTTCTGTTATCTAGAAATACAAATCTGGCCTGAGAATGATCTTGAAATTTAATTAGAATAGAAGAAGCACCTATTAAATGTCTCTGGTCATGTAGGATCCAGTAAAGACTGACTTCATATCAGATGTAAGTGATAAAGTCAGCATTTCTGAGATTAAACCTGTCGAAGTGCATGATTTTATTCAGTGACTGTAATACTGTGCTTAGGAGCTGCAATGCTTACACTTGATTTTGCAAGAAAGAACAGTTCTTCTGACAATCCACAGGTCATTTTCTTCCTCCTCATCTTTTGATATTATGTTAAATATAACAGAAGTGTGTATCTTGATGTAACTAATTTTATAGACACTTCTGAAACTATTTAAATAATATTCTGTCACTACCAAGGTACAGCAGCACCACAATTTTCTTTGCCAAGAAAAATGAAATCTTGAATTCTCTGTTTCAGACTCCCTTTTCTCTTCACCCACCCTTTATCACACCTCCAATGTTTTAGAGTAAAATGAAAGATTTTATTATTGTTGTTATTAGTTCAAATGTGTGGAAGAAAAAAAAAAATACCAGAAAGATACCAGAAATAAACAAGACATGAGGCTTTTTATGTACTCCAGAAGAGGGAACAGCTAAGCAATATCATTTGGAACTAGGAACACATGGCAGTTGAATATATTGCTACAATTTAAAGCTATTCCTACTTATGACTGGAGCAAAAGGCAGACTATTCCTTTCTCTTCTGCAAGACACTTGCAAGTCTGCTCCTCTTTATTCAACCCAGGGTGATTTTGCTGTTTTGGCAACAGCAAAACCTGTTAGCTGTGATCCTTTCTAATCCAGCTTCTTTTCTGGGAACATATAGGATAACAAAATAAATCAGGATGGAAGGGATGTTGAGAGGTAGATGTCTAGTCCAATCTCCTACTCAAGGAAGAGTCAGATGTGTGTTCAAATCAGATTGCTCAGGCTTATCTCTGCCCATTATGTCTCACCCTCCTGGAGTGCCTTGCTGTGCAGAGCTCAATTCTATCTTCTTATTGAACTTCCCAGAGGTGATGGGGAGCTGCTGATGGGTACCCCAAAAGCCACATCTGCTGCAGGCTGAATGAGTCCTGGTTTCTCAGTTTCTTCTCACAGGGTGAGTGCTCCAGTCCCTGACCATCTTGGTGGCCCTCTACTAAAACCACTCTTTACTGTAGTGGGAAACCCAAAACGGAATGCAATACTGTAGAAGCAGTCTAAGCAGTGATAAGTAAAGGGAGATGATGACTTTGCTCCATCTTTGTCTATTCTTCTAGTCACACCGCCCAGGATGCTGTTGGCCCTCTTTGCTGTCAGAGCATGATGTTGGCTCACCAGCACTGTGTTTGCTTGTCTGCCAACACTGCCAGCACGGTTTCAGCAAAGCTCCTCCCCGCTGTCAAGCCCAGCCATCATCGCTGCCTCAAGCACTTCCTTCCCAGGTGCAACACCTTGCACTTGCTCTATTGAATCAGCAGCTCTTCAGTCTGTGCTAAATTCCAGGATGGTTTATAAAACACACTTGTGTGATTCAGCAAGCACAACACCCTCCAGGTTACAGAACCTTGGTAGAACTGATTTGTTCAAAGGACTTTCCAAGTGAGGGCCATGTTGGTTTTGGGTTTGCTTTTGTTGGGGTTTTTGTTTGTCTGATTTTTTTAATTCTCTCTAAGGAGCAAAAGCCTGTTTTGCTGCTTGGAGAAACAGAAACACAACTTCAGGGTGCTGGGAAATGTTCTTCAATTAGTAAGGCAAATTTCTAGCTGTTAAATTCCTCAGAACAAAATCTATTGTGTAGTGAAAATATTCAGACGAAAACATGTTTGATCTTAGAAGTACAGTTCTCAGTTGAGAGATTTTTCTCTTTCTGTGATTGATTTAAAAACACAATGCTAACACTTCCTGGATAACAGGCTACTACATCAGAGTACGCATATCCCAGATCTGAGCATTGGCTATGATTAGAGCTTACAAATGGGATCTTGCAAGAAGGGCGGGGGGAGCGGAGGTGGGGGGGCGGGGGTGTGGCAAACCCGCATAAGCATCTTTCCTTCTATTGTAGAAGTCATCTTTGACTCCAAAATATAATGCAAGTCTATAATGCTGTATTGAGGTGTAAATTCAGTTCTCTGCTGGATGCATGTCTTCCTTAACATCATCTTGAAGTTATTCACAAACTGCCAGGGACGTTGTGATAATGTGAACTTCCTTTAAGAAATTCCTCTTTGCCCCTTCATGGCTACAGTTTTGCTGAGATTTGAAAATGGAAATTTACCAAATTTTCTAGTTTAGTAATTTATTTGTATGATGCTCATCACCATGGTTTCTGAAAAATTCTCCAATTATTAAAGCTTTATTATGTTTCACCAGCATATGATAGAAAGAAAACAGGAGTTATTTCTTATTATCTAAGCTTTAATCTTCAAACAGGATGATAAAAAGGCTAACTGCCTATTACCCATCATCTGAAACATCAATGAGCACTATATAGTGGCACTTTAGCTCTCACACCTTTATGCAACATAATTATAATAATATTATCGAACCTTTACAAATGCATTCTAACCCACCCTAGGTAACATAAGCTTTAATCTTCAATTATTACTTCCTGTGCTTGTTGCCATCATGTTCCTTCTACAGAATACGTTGGATCATTCCAGCACAAAATTAATCTCTTGAAGAAGATAAATTACTTTTTACTTTCTGGTTAAAATACTTTCTTGTTTTGCTGTTCATAAACACTTCATTTCAAAGAGGTATATTTTTGTAGAATGGCTGCAAGACTTGAATATTTTCAAATAGCTGCCCTTTATGCAGACATGTTAGATTAAACCTGCTGCTGTTGGACCTGCTTTGAGTATGAAATTTGAGAAGATGAGCTCTGGATGTCCCTTCTAACCTATGTAATTCTGTTGCTAACCCACACATTCTCGTTTCCTGTAATCTCAGTTTTCTCCTACATTTGTAGGGAATTTCATTGTATTTTCAATTTACAGAGATCTAATAAATCTCTGGAATAGTAGAGGAATAATTTTGATTATGTAATCTCAGGATCAGCTCCTTGTTAAATTCCAAATTCCTGAAAGCTTCAGGAGAGTTTCAGAAGATACTGGAAAACATTTGAAAAAGGATATAAGAAAAAATAAATCTAGGAGCTGTAGTTTGTTTTTTGACTTAGTATTTTAAAATTACCACTTAAGATGTAGAAGTTATTCCTTCTGACAGATAAAAAGGTAAAAATATGTATGGATACAGACCTTCAGATTTGTTTTCTTATGAACACTTTAACTAATTATTTGTTTCAGGGTTTTTTTTGTTAGCCAGGATCAGGTAGTTATGAAAATATCACACTGGCATCATTTTCTTTGTCATATTGTTTATCGATAGTATCATAATAAATGGTTTGAAAAGAAAACAGTGGGAACTCAGTGAGAATTATCTCTGATCGTAGTCTGGAAGTTACAGGAATCCAAAAGTTATTATGCTGAAAAATTTCCTGTTAATTGATAAAAATGGCTTTATTTTTTAAAACATTATTTCCAACCTTTGTGGCTCACTTCTGGGAACAAACCGATTTTAAAACTCTGGTTTAAAATGCAGTAAAAAGATAAAACATTAATATTAAACGTTAGCGGGTTAAATCTGTGTTAACCTTAGTAGGTACTGACCTGTAAGATCACATGCTATTATAACAAAAAGTAAAGAAAGTTTTCATATCTTTGTCTCAGAGTATGCCCCTCTCATCCGTCCTCATCTCTCCCCCGACTAGCAGACAGAATAGTATTCTGAATATTGATAGGTAGAGCAGCTCATAGAGTATATGGTTTCCTACAGAAATTACAGTTCAATTTTTTTCTTACTTTCTTCTCTCCTTATACCTTTGCTCCAGAATATTCCTATGAAGCTTTAACAATTTGCCACTGGTTTTATAGTTTTAAAATCTGTCTTTCACCCAATTATTTCCCAATGATAAATTGTGTTAACAAAAGTCTATCAGAAAGGAAATGAAAGCCACTAAGAAGTTATGATGGTAGCGGCACAGGATTGGGAAAATCATATCCAAGTTGTTTTAAAACGGAACTGGTCTTAGTTTGAAGTATAATTTATTGCATGGTTTCAGAGGAGGTTGTGATAGCATGATTTCAAAATGTGTTATATGTACAGCAAGAGGTATCAGGCAGCATTTTATAGTTCCAGTCTTGCATTAAACCTAGGAGCTCAATTAATTTGCCTGGACATAAGTGTTAGCACCGCCTGTGAGGCTCCAGGATATCTCACCCAGGGCCTTGAAGAGACCATGTCCTTCTCATGCAGCAGCTGGAGGGATGGGAGGATATGCCAGGCCATACCAAAGGATACTGTCTGCCTCTCTGGGGCTACACACGGGCACGTGCTGGCTCTCAGCTTATCCCACGCAGTCAGTGTCCCAGATGTGCATGGGACTGGTAGATCCGTGGGAGAGATGTGCCATTCTGTAGCAGCAACCAGGCAGCAAGTGAGGTGTTGTGAAGTAGCTGAAAAGGCACTAAATTACTATGTCTGAACACTGTATCCTGCCCCAGGTGCACATGAGGACAGATAAAACCTACTCACTAATTCCATCTGCTTTTTAGTGTTGAAAAACCTGTGTAACTCACTGATTATACCTCTGTGTTAACTTAGTGTTCTCAAACTAATCTTGTTTCTGAGAATTCAGAGAGTTTTTGACAATGGCTTTTTCAGTATGGAATTAAAAAAAAAAAAAAACAGAAACAGAAATTCACCTGGTTCATTTCCATGCCCCCAAAGCAGACTCACCTGCACTTAAACTGCTCCTGATAGACTTGTTCTTGCTATCCTTTAAATGCTGGAGATGCTGCAGTTTCCATAGACTATCTATTTTATTAGAAAGCTAAATCTCTCCTGCTCCAGTTTAAACCCATCACTTACGCTATTCAGAGCTCATTTTAAAAAGACCCAACAATTTATTACTTTCTTCTTTGAACAAAAATCTTTCCTCATAAATGGCATCTTCCAGATATTTTATTCTCTTCAGCTGGTCACATCTCTAACACAGCAAAAACATTTATGCACAAAGGCTTTTTGTTTCCCAGTCCCCTATCCCACAGAAGAAAGACCTTTATGACAGTGATGATGAACATTGAATCAGAGGTTTTCTACGTTTGAGATATGTGCTCTTTGTTTGCCTTTGCTTTTGAGAAATATTCACTGAGATTCATTTCTGAGATTCCTTCAGACTTCTCGTAGCAGTAATTTCTAGCATTCTGGGCCTGAGTTGTCTGAGAGGCTATCTTGTTCCTCATTGTCAAGGGTTAGAGCTGGGCCAGCTCCAGACGAATGGCAGACACTCTCTGTTACCCTCTCCCAGCTCCCCCTCCCCTTTCCCAAAGAGGAGAAAGAGAAAGGGAGCAAGAGAGAGAGACTTATGGGTTGGTAAAAAACTAAAACTATTTTAATGAGAATAATAATGAGAAAACGAGCTATATACAAATATATACAATACCAATACCAAACCCAACCACCTGATGGCAGCCCTGTCACCGTCAACACTGATACTATGGGCAGACACTGGTGAAGTCCCAGACTGGGCTCAGCAGCAGACAGGAACTGGATACAGGAGCTGGATTCCAGAACTGGACTCAGGGATGCACAGCCTGGGATTGAAGGTAAAAAGGACAGAGTCCTCCTCAGACACCAGCCATTGAAGAAGAGAGCAAGAGGGGGCAAGACCCTCAGCTTTATACTAAATACGATGTATATTGCATGGAACACTTTGTTGATTGGTTTGGGGTCACCTGTCCTGTCCGCCCCTCCTTGCAGGCGCAGCCTACTGCACACCCAACGTGGTACACAACATTCAGCTGTGACCTTAGTCTTCACAGGAGCTAGTATAAACAAGAGTCTTTCTGCATCCCAATCCCTGGCAGTAACTGTAAACGTCAAGTGTTAGACACTTCTCAAAGCAGACACTGTCTGCAAAAATGTGCCATTAACTTCAGGAAGTGCAGTGAGTTAGAAGAGACTGAGCTGAAAAGTGAAATCACTGAACAGAATTAGTTTTGTTCTAACTCAAACCAGGTAGCAATGGTGCAGTCAGAGTTGTCAGGTTTATGCCTTGTCTACGATATAACTATGACTGGATGATATTTTGTTTCAAACTGTTAGTTATGAAGGTGCCGCAACTTGTAGTGCTGCGTGGAAGCAGCAGACTGAAACATATGTAAATCCTAAGTAGTTCACCTACACTTTACCAGGTATAACCTTCAGTGTATGTAAAAAGATAAAAGATAACTTGAATTGCCCATACTGTTGTTGATTTGCCTATACTGCTGTTAGACAATAAATGAGTTAGGATTGTAATAAAAATACTCTTCCATTTAAAAAAATAACTACCAGTGCACCATCCATAGAAATGGGAGGCAGTGGGGGAGCTTGGAAGTCAAATACTGCTGCATTTTATCCAGTTATTCTACTTATGCCTCCTTCCTCCAGAAGAGAAGAACAAGAGCTTTGGCATGGGTGAGTCTCAGTAACGTACTGTAGCTTCTTCTGGACAGAGCCTGGGTCATATTCTCAGTAACGGGGTGACCTTCCTGGACTGAGAGGGGCATACACTGATTTATACCAGCTAACTGCCTGTTGAAGAATTCTGCACAAACCTTTCACAGTTACTTTTTTAAAATGTCTCTTCTTATTTTAGTCAGTGGAGCTTAATGGAGAAAGTAGAAGAAAACAGTGGTAGAATGTGACTTCAGGAGCACACAAATTGGGGGGGATCTTGGCTGTAGGGGTGTGTTTGTCACTCCTTTTAAAGTGACCAGATTTTGTCACTGCTTCTAAAAGGGCCAGGTTTCAGATTATGGTGTAAACAATTAAACCACAGATAAATGCATTTGCTGATCGGGTGAAGTACTGAATTAATTCGGTGAGCCTGGAATATACAAATCACAAGGAAAATAGACACTTAAAAATAGTTTGTGAAATTATGGATGAAGATCAGATGAAAGAAACAAAAAATAGAAACAGAACTGCCTTTGGGATGTCAGTGGGATCCATCAAAGTCTAATCATTATACAGCTCTGGCATTTTGCTTCAGTGTAGGGGGTCCCCCAAGCACTTCTGGATGGTGACTTGCTGAGTAAATGTCAGTTTAGTGCTGTTTTCCTGTTTTTGTGAAAAACTCCTGTAGGGTCTCTCATCAGCTAACCAGTTTTATTATGTCCCCGCTGCCTCTAGCCAAGCATAAATGTTAGTTCTATATGTAGCTCCTTTCTTACCTTGTTTCTTTTCCTTCTGTGATGTCAGGTTTTTTAGCCATTGAAGCTCTAAGACCAGCTATTTTGGAACCGTGAATTATTGGTGTCTTTGATGCCTCCTGCAAATCACATCCCTGGGTGCATGTCATTGAATTTGACATGCACACAGTTATGACAGTTAGTTTAAAATTATTAGTTCCACTTTAAATGTGATCCATGGATAATGCAGCTTAGTGAGTGCACAGGAATTAGGTTTAGTCCTGGTTCTTTGTCGTGAGCACCAACAAATAAGAAAACTTGTGTCTGTTGTGTTATGTGGGGGGTGGGGGGGTGTGGAGATTTGAAACTTATCACTTTTCAATATGCAGGGTGTATGTCTGACCACGATTGTGTGTTATTTAAGTTTATCTCTTCATTTAAACATGCTTCAGGCAAGACAGGTAGGGAGGAAATATTTTGTGTATTAGTTATTTTAGAAAAATGTTGTCACCTAATAATAAACTAGTGAAAGTAATGCAGTTCATGATTCTGTTCTAAACCTTGTAAGTGTCCACTGTAACTTAAAATGCGCCATGCAGTGAAAAGAACCCCTGCATCACCAAGACATTGCAACCTAAATGCATGAGCAAAGTATAGTAAACTTTCCTTGTACATGTTTCATTGATGCTTAATTACCAGCTTATTTATTACACTTAAAACTATATATAATAAATAGTTTAATTAGAGGTGAACACACCAGAAGGCAGGGGCTCTTTTAATGACCCATTATAATTATGATTTAATTTTGGATCAGAATAGGAAATGTTTTATGAGGCGTTAAGAGTGGAAAGAGTTTGAGTAATGTTGTCAGATATGGTTACAGGCTAACCTTCTTCATACCTTTGGGGTTTTTTTAAAGGTAGGATGCAGACACGGCCATGCTTCAGCTCACCTGACTGTTCTCTGTAGAGCACTGTGAAATGTTGAGCTGTAAAGCTCTGGGACTGGGACGGTCTGTGAGTCACAGTGGGAGCAGAAGCTCTGTGAAAAAAACATATTCTAAGTTAGAAGTTTGGTTTTTCACAGGAGGTCAACTCACATGGTTCTGCTAATAGTCAACAGAAGCTACGGTGAAGTTGCCTTAAAATCTTTCCCTGTGCCAAAGAGTGTTCCATGGTGAGGTGACAGAGCAGCCATGAGTTTTAACTTGAAGTAGCGTGCTCTCACCTGTGGATAATATTTTCTTAGGATAAGAGAGTAAGTTTTTAAAAAATGAGAAAGCAGCATCTCTTTGAATACTTTGCTTTAGCAAAAGTCAGGTTCTAATAATTTTTTTATGCTGGGGTTTTTGCACATAAAATATAAATGAAAGCAGCTATCAAGATTCCGCCTTATTTCTGCATCATAAAGTGCTGCTATTTTTAAATAATCATCCCTTAATGCATCACGATTCATTTTCATTAAATAAACATTTTAAATGTGTAAAAGAAATATTCATTAATATTTTTGAAAAAAAAAGAATTAGAGCCAATGGATGTGGCTGCCTATGAATAATTGATATTTGTTTTATCTCCTGTTTCATATAAAGAATTAGCTAAATTAAAATGAAGGGGTTTTTTCATTTGTTTAATTCTTCTCTTTTAATCTTCCATTTATGTTGAAGTAATTCAAAGACACTTAGTCTTTGTCCCATTCCCTCTGTTTCTTCTTGGCTCTAAGGCTCTAGCTCCAAAGAGTCGACAAGCTGCAACCATCTACACAAACTTTCAGTTACCACTCGCTGTATTTCCACTTACAGCTTTGCCCATTATCCATTCTCTGCACTTTTCTTTCTTTATGGTACCAGAGCTCATCAACCCCATGCTCTTTGTCAGCCTCTGAGGCTTTGTAAATGCACCCATCAATATTGTGCTGCCCTCGTCTCTGAGCCAGGTGCCACTGTAGTTGGCAGAAAGGCCACAGGAGTTGCAGGAAAACCCTCCACATCAAGCTTCACATATTTGTTCTCAGCTGTGCTGCAGGACACCCATTTGTCCTCACTGTCCATAGCCGCTTTCACTGGCTTTATGTCCATTTCTGTCCTAGGAATCCTTTTTCAAGACCTTCAGCCCATGATATTTATTTCTGATCTCTACATTGCTGAAATTCCAGGTATTTTCAATTTCTTCAGGTTTTTTTTCTGTCTTTCAGTCAGCCTCTATTGTGTGTAACTGGTGGTTTGCAAGAATTCTGTTTTCTGTTTAGCCTGTGACACCAATACTGTTTGTAATATAACAATCAAATCTTACTCTCTAAATTTCATCATTTTTCTACGTTCAGTCATTCTGCATGAAATAAATCCATTATAATAGTGTTTGGCTTTACAGTGATTTACTCTGCATATAGTTCATGCACAGGCTTTAATCAGCTCTTTTCTGTTGGTAAGTTCTATTTCAGACATAGATGGGCATTTTGTTAAGAATATCCATGATTTGTTAATTTGAACGGTACATAGTCTTTGAGGAGAGACTAAAACATACTTTTTATCAAGCTGAAGGTGAGCCTAGTAAGGAATATGTCTGTTACTTCCTCTGCTGGAATTGTATAGTTATAGTTGTACCTCTGAACTTAAAAAAAAATAGCTTATTTTTGGAGACAGCAGGAGTCTGGGATGCCTAATACCTGGGTTCTTAGCCCTGCTCCGTCACCAGCCTTGCAGTGTCCTTAAGCAAGTAGTTTTCTTTCTACCTGCTTTGGTTTAGTCTCTGTGAAAGAAAATCAGTCATTTCACACTGCTTGAGATCTGCTGAGAAGAACTGCTGCAAAAGAACTAAATGCTGATTTACCAGTGGTTTTAGTCATCATTGTGGTAAGACAGTTACACCTACCATCCTCAGAGAATGAAATCTCTTCAACTGCTCCTCACACCCATTTGCTCTTCAGAGGCAGCGCAACAAACTGAGGATGCATGAAATTCAGCTCCAGATGGTGGTTTGTTTGAATTGCAATGTAATTAAATGGCAATTTATCAAACCAAGAGAAGAAAATGGAATAAGTAATAGGTATATTTGTGGTACAACACAACCAATGGAAATACTACTCCTGGCCTGCCGTGCTGTTAGCACATGGACAATGTTAATGACTATTTTAATAGTGATGGTAGGTAGGAGAGAGGATGGAAGATTTCAAGGTCTCAGGCAAAGATTGAAGTATTAAAGCAAGTATATTTCTTAAAAGAAGTAAAACACAATCAAAATTTAAAAGACCAATCTGGTAAATATAAAATCCTATTTTTGAAATTCCTTTGTTGAGAATTATGAATAGCTGTTTCTTGTTTTCACTTTTGTCTTCCACCCACTGTTAAGTCCTTGGGAGGACAAAGTTTCCTCAGTCCACACAGGCACATCAGTTACTTCCACCAGGAAATGGTAGTTCTTCTGACAAGGAACGAGTTAGAAGATCTGGCTTTCTAAAATGGAGAATATGGTGGCTTTGGTGACTGTGGAGCTGAATTTCTACCGCGTCTTGATTGCTATTGGTTAATTGCTGGTGTTCAAAGCCTCAATCCATTAGATGCCTCAAGACAGGGTCTTTGCAGAATCACCGTATATGAAGAAGGATGGGTAATGGAGAATGACTCTTAACTGATCTTTTTTTGGAACACTGGGTCCTGCTGTGTGGTAGTGTCGCCTTTGCTGGAAAAAAATGCAAAAAAACCCTTCATCTACCAGAGGCAAAAGCATGAAATAGTGTCATATTAACACACACATATGAAGAAGCCCATTGCTGGAACCTAATTATTGATCACATGAGTTGTCAGACATAACAGTTTATACGTTCTATAAAACAGATTTTCAAATAATAGCGAATGAAAAAAGCCTGGCCTTTCATATCCAGGCTGGTCATAAAAAAACATAAACAGCTCTTTAAACTACTTCGTATCAGAGATCAGATAATCCTCTTTTTCACTTCTCCCAGTCTCTGAACAACCTAGCAAGCTCGGATTCAGCCCCATCAAAGTACTAAACACTGGGTATGGTTGCAGTTACAAGCTTTTTTTATACATGTCTTAATTTGCTGTCTAGAGTATTACAGCCTGGCTGTAACCAGGGATTTTAGCTATTAATTGAGCCTTGTGTCTTCTATGCAATAACCTTTCATCTTTCCCCTGACAATTTGACACAAATTGTCAAATGTTGTTTTCTCTTTAACATAAATGCTTAAATCAACAGAGATCCTAATGGTTCCCATAATCATAGTCTCGCAAATGGGCTATGCTTATTAAGTGTCTTATTTAACAGAGAATCACAGAATGGCTGAGGAGGAAAGGGACCTCTGGAGATCATTCAGTCCAACACTCTGCTCGAGCAGGGTCAGTTACACCAGATTGCTCAAGGTTGTGCCTGTCAATTTTTGAATATCTCCAAAGATGGAGACTCCACAACTTCCCTGGGTAACCTGTGCCACTGTTTGACTACCACCAAGTATAAAAAAAAATTCACATTTTATACAGAATGTCCTATATTTCAGTTCGTGCCCATTGCCTCTGATTCTGTCACTGGGCACCACTGCAAAAAGCCTGGCTCAAACATCTTTGGACCTTTCCTTCGGGTATTTATAGACATTGATAAGATCCCCCTGAGCCTTCTGGTCTCCAGGCTGAACAGTCCCAGCTCTCTCAGCCTTTCTTCTTGGGAGGGATGGTCATCATCTTTGTAGCCTTTTGTCAGACTCTCTCCATTATGTCCACGTCTCTCTTATACTGGGGAGCCCAGCACTGGACCCAGCACTTCAGGTATGACTTCATCAGGGCTGCTGGCAAGACTCCTCCTAATGCAGCCCAGGAGATTGTTGGTCTCCTTTGATGCAAGGGTGCTTTGCTGGCTTGTGGTCAGCTTGTTGTTCACCAGCACCCCCCTGGCCCTCTCAGCAGAGCTGCTTTCCATTCAGTCAGCCCTCAGTGTGTACTGGTGCACAGGTTATTTCTCCCCATATGCAGGACTTTAAATTCCCCCTTGCTGAACTTCATGAGATTCCCATCAGCTTATTTCTCCAGCCTGTTGAGGTCTCTCTGAATGGCAGTGCAACCCTCTGGTGTTTTAGGCACTGCCCCTGTTTTGTATCCTCTGCAAACCTGCTAAAGGTGCACTCTGTATCATCATCCAGGTCATTAACAAAGATATTAAACAGCATGGGCTGTCATACAGACTCCTGGAGGTCCCTTCTCTCGGGATCCTGAGGCCCTCCATTTCATGGCTGATGCAGCTAAGTCTGCCCTGACTTCACATCTCTGTCCAGGTTTTCCTGCTCTATTTTCAGAATCAGTAAAGCAACTGCCCTTGTTGGCTTCTCAATGACCTGGTCACCTGATCAATTCTCAGCCTGATTCATGTGAAAATTAGTGGATATGTCAAAAGTAGATGAGTGGGTGAAAATTCAGTACCGGGAGATGTAAGGTCTTGTGACAGGCTCACGATACATTCTTAAGCATGTTTCTTGTCTAGTCCACATTTCAAGAGGTCCAGCTACGCAATGGAAATTATGGATAGAATTAAATTTTTTTGGAGTTTTAAGTCACAATTCCTTTAATAAAAATAAGTATTTCACTTTCACTTTCCTAATGTTTTAGATTACTTTAGCATTTCTTATTTTTGGAAACCCCATCTAATAGAGATCCTTTCTGTTCTTCTGCCCTGTTGTGCTGTCCTGTGTTAATAGCAAAGTAGAAGAAGTGAGAGAGGCGAAGAAGGAAAGTCCCAGGAATGGTCTTTGCATCAATATATTGGGCTTGATATTTTTCTTAAAGCTAACCTTCAGGGAAATGCATTTTCCAGTATTTGCCTCCTTCAGTTCTTCCCTTGTAATGCACAGGCAGAAATTACCAAATCACAGGAAAGCAGGCTGCACACTGGAGAAACAGGAAGAAACGCAACATTGTGCTTTCTTATATCCTTGCAAAAAACAAGTAAGATTATTTTGAAAGATGAAATAAACACCACTTGGATTTGAATACCTGAGGATGTAAATGGATCTTGTAGAGATCAGTGACAGACGGTGAATCACGACTGAATTCTGTGTCTAAATGTACATGTCAAGTGATTGCACATTGAATGATTATTATTCCTAATAATAATGATTATTATTAATAATACTGTGTTGAAGAGTCATGGTTTCTCCACTAACATTACCTTCATGGTTGCTTCATCACGACAGAGAGGGGTGGAAGTGGTCTCATTTTACCTCCACTCTTTTTAAAAAAGGTCTATCCCTTCTGCTTAGGGAAGCGCTGGAGCAGACCAGACACGCAGTGTTTAAATTCAGGGAAATTCTACAAAAACAGTGGTTGTGCTGGGATAGAACTCAGCAGGCAGGAGCATGCAACCACTGCAACCCTCCATTTACTCCTCTAGCATGGGATGAAGAGCTCCTGGGACACATGCCAGCTGTCTAGTGATGTTGGTGTGGTTGGAGAGCAGGGATTTTTAAAGTGAGAGGAAGAGAAACCTCCATTTAATAGTATCTTCGTTAGTATCTTCACAGAGAAAAACTGAAATTGTAACACGTCTCTGGCAGTAGGACAGGTTTTCCTAGAAAAATTTAAACAAATATGGCAATGTGATTGTAATCTATTAGAGATGGAGTTGGGCAAAAAAATATGCCTATATTCCATTTACTTGCAAAAAATGCAGTTTTCCCAACTATTGTAATTGGTCAAATGCTGAAGAAATATATCTCAAAACACAAACATGTTAAAGGCGAATCTTCTAGTGAAAAACGGATCAGAACTTACAAACGTTCCAAGTTTATTTGTTCTTACCATAGTACCACTTTTCTTCAGGCTTTTAGGAAGCTTAATTAATGACTATGTTTAACGGTGGATTAAATCGAAACTGAATTTTGGCTACTTCTGTATCATTATGAGATCTGACACGTATGTATATCCTCAATACGCCTATTCAAAATACCAAAATGTACTGAAATGGTAAAAACATAATTCTGTGATCACACCTGCCAGGGAGTTAAAAACCCAGTTGTAGCCCCGGCTTCACAGATTGCTTGCAAAGATTTTGCTAGTGTAGTAGGTAACAAGGTGTCCCTGTCTGGGACACAAGGCAGCTGGCAGTCATGAGGACTAGAGCAGATTCTGTTCACAAGTTGTCCATGGAAGCAATGGAGGATGCATTCTGCAGGGTTGGGGTTCATTTGTAGTAGCAAAACTTTGCTGATTAGAAGCTAAGCCTGATGGGAATGTTTTCTGTAGTCATAGCTATGGGCCTGCGTTAGTAGATTTTTGTATGTCAACCTCAGAAAAAAAAAGGAACTGTGGTAGATAGCAGTTGTAGCTTGTGCATGAAAGGAAAACATTTCTATTCATCCAGTATATAAACATGACCAATCAATCACTTCCTTAGAATCCCCTCTAACTTCCCTGCAAAATGTTTCCAAGGACAGCAGACATTACTGTGAGACAGATCATTACTACTGTATTTTTTTTTATTCTAGAGTTAACCCTACCCTTATACATTCTTCTTTTTCCTCTTCAGATTTACTTCCATTGTGTATATTAGATTTTTGAACCTAATTTTTTTTTAATCCTGGGGACAGACAGACACCCAAATCTCTCTGAAATGAGAACAGTGACTCTCGATAGACGAGTCACTGGCAATTAGATTAGAAACCCTTGGCTCTAAGATTACTTGCGTTCATATTTCTGTTTTGCTTTGAGCAACTTATTTTGTTTCTCTATGCTAATTTTTCTATCAATATATAGAATATCAAATATACTTATATTTAACCATTAAGGACACTCCTCCTGTTAGGGCAGTAGTTATAATAAATAAACTGTGAATTGTTGCTATGCTTATTTTCCTTTGCATAATTACAATTATTTTTATATGTGTGAGTGTTAGTGTAGTAATAAAACCCCTCTCAGATATTGTCCTTTTGAATTCTGGGGGAAATAACAAATGAACAAACAAACAGTAGTTCCTGATCCCACTCAAAATACTTAAAGGCAGGGAACTGTTTACATAAACATTTCAAACTCTGAGAAAAAGGTTTTTCCAGTTCATAGGAACATTTTAAAAATTACTTTGTTTTGAAACATCTTAAATTTACATGTAAATTGGGACAATTCTGTATGGAATGCCTGTGATGGAAGCATTTCTTCTCTCCTCTAGAACATTTTTGCAAAGATCTGTGTAGCTTTTCTGCTGTTTTCCCTCCTGAGTTCTTCTTTTGTGTTTTGATTACTGACCCTGATCAGCTCACTGAGTCTCATGCTCCTGACAAGTCTAGGGTGCATCGCTAGTTGTCTTAATCATATTAGCAGTAATTTTAGTTGTAATACTTTGGAATCCTAAATTCTAACTGTCTGTGTTTTATGTGACTCCATGTTTAGTCTGTTTTTAGATAAAACAAACCCTGTTATACTTGTGTGAATGTTTGTGTGCGTGTCTGTGATTTCAGTTACCCCGGGATCCTTCGGACCTTTACAGGAACAGGCAGTAAATGCGAAATGTTAAAGAAGTTAAGGTTCATGTTCAGCACCAGGCTCTGAAACTGAGCTTTGTAGAGACAGACTAGCAGATTATTGACTGTTGAAGACTTTACAGTACAGTTAGATTTAAAGATTGTCAAGGATGAAATATTACTTCATTTGCCATGGTCATGTTTTCATGTGGTAAAGTGTGTGGCAGGTTGTCTTTGCCATCTGATTCCACAGTCGTCACTTTCAAATCACACCTGTGGAGAACTTCACATGCTCAGGCATTTATTCTGTGCATAGCTGTCATTAAGTCAATACTAGTGAACCAGAGACCCTGGACATGAACACAAGACTGCAAGTACATATGCATATATATTCTTGTACCAAGCACATATAGACATTTACTACTAAAGACTTTGCGGGTATTATATGCTCCAGGCAAGTACAGAAGTCTATCATTGCTAGGTTAAGAAAAAGAAATTGCAACACTTAGTACTTATGGATACTCCTCTTTCATATTTTATGTCCGAAAACTCAGAGAAGGATTTCACCAAACATGATACTAGTTATGGAGCATATCAACTTTACTGCTGACTTGAAATAAAAAATAGAGCCCTCATCTGATCCATTTCTCTGAATAATGCCTCATATCTTACCTCACCAAATAGTTCAACTTCTGTAACCGCTAGACCCTGATCTTGTTTTGCTGACAGCTTCTACTCCACACTGGCCATTGCTGTGCTGACATAGCGTTATTTGCAGGTTCATTTTCTTCTTTCTAAAGGGAAGTGGTGGCAACAGCATCTTATGTTGTTTGAAAGCACAGGTAAGGTGTATGCTGCCAAAATTTGGTTTCCTGAGTCTGCTGGAGAAAATTTCACAGACTGGATCCAATCTGCAGGCCACCAGCTGGACCACACATTAAATTAATCAGTGGGAAATTATACATTTAAAATCAAGCTATATTAACTAATTTATTATGAATTACAATAATTTGGTTAGGGCAATGTTTGTTTGACTCTGTTTGGCATTGTAGTTGTTTCCTTTTTTCCCTATTTTGGTGGACCACAGGAAATGAACACCTGCTTTAATCATTGTTTATCCTGTCCTGAAATGGGAAACAGAGGAAACCTCTCAGCAGTCATTTCCACTCTGTTTTCCAGGGTTATTTTTTTAGGCCTACCAAGCTTGCTCATACAGGTGGCAGAGAAATTGAGGCAGATAATTAGTAAGATTGGATAAAATTTGACATTAAAAAGAATTGTTCATACCACCTGAATAATGTAAAAATTAATTAAGAAGTGTGTGAGACATTCCCGTAATGTTAAATGTGAGATAAGGTCCTATTCAGAGCAGAAGCTGAATAAGCCCAGACTGTGAATTTGCATAAAATGTCCATTCCTCAGCATGACAGGACTGTAAAATACCTCCCCCCATAAAAGGGAATAAAACAGAGCTGTACCCTTGTGCATATTTGTTGCATTGATTTTTCTTTCCATACACAGATCCCAAGTGGCCCTGTCAAATCTGCAAGACTTTATTTGAATGGAGAAATCAGTCAGCTATACCAGGTGTCTCTTCTGGGTCAGTCTTCAACATAGACTGAACATTCAGCAAACAGTGATAGACAACGTAGTATGATAGGAATGATTTCTCTGTGTATATCCACAGTCTATTTGAAATAACTAAATACTAAATGCCTATTATACTTTTACAGAACTCATTCTCTGAGCAGAATCTGCAAATTTAATTTAGTTGTATTAATTTCATTATATTTTTAATCTTTTTACTACAAATGGATCTATATAAAAAAAACCTAAACAAGTTAGTGGGCTTGATTATTCAGTTAATGCTTCCGTTAATGGGCAATTTTGAAAGATAGTATTAAATTTTCAAAGTCCAGATATTTGGTTTCTTTTTATATATATTTTAAAAGGAATATTTGCTTGTTAGCACACGTTACTGTTCACGACAAAGTGATCGTAATAACTCAGTGCTTGATTTTTTATTACCCGCTTATTTTGATTATTCTTTTATTATTTGTTTAGGAAAACAGACTCACCTTATTTTGTTCTGTTGTTTCATCTGTGAGTGGGACATCTTCTATCTGAATTTATCGAAAAGTTAGATAACTTGTCTGAGCTGCTCATTTAACTAAATTATAAGCTATTAATCTAGCCAACCCCCTTTAACAGAAAAGAAAATGTGATTGCTTAGAAAGCAAATTCATCCTATAATGGAATCAAAGTCAAGTAGGTTAAACCTTTTTTCAATATGCCTGTGTTTCTTCTTGACAATCGAGGTAATCTGAATGACTTGCCTTAGTACTTAACTTAGTACTTAACTTTTATGTGGCTAAAATTCAGGGAAACATTCTGCCCATCATCTGGGATGTTCAGATGCTATTCATTACTATTTTACCATTTAAATTCTTCCTTCTCTCTCTCATTTTTGTGATACTTTTCCTGTACCCTGCTTTCTAGGCCCCCATCTTCTGAATCTCTCTGTTACTTTTCACACAGGTGAAGGACAAGGCTGAAGATTTTTAGTATTATCTTTCTCCAGGAAATGTCCAGTAGAGAAAACTACCTCTGCAGGAGTTAAAGTACCAACTGATTACGTAGGTTTACTGTTTTACATAAACTTTTCTCAAAAGGTATGTTTTACTCACATTGACAGTTGTGAAGTAAGTATTTGTTGATTTCTTTAATTGCTAAAAGTGAACATGTAGATATAAAGAGGTAAATTAATTCTGTATATTAATATCTGTCATACATTATATCATAGCAGTAATGTTTTGTTTGAAAATAACTGATTTTATTATGCTGCAATTAATAACTGATCTTTTTTAGTTATTTATTTTCTCAACTATATAAGACATATGCCTTATATAGAATTGTTCTGTGGGTTTTCTTAAATGTATGGAATTACATATTTTGATGAATTTTTGTTCATAAACATGCAGAATATCTTTCAACTGAGATCTGATGAAAAATAGGAGTGGTGATGAAGGTCCTTTTTCCTTTCTAACTTCTATTAAGATAAAGAAGTTACAAAACAGTTACAGAAAGATACAGAAAGAGAAAGGAAAGATTGAAAAACAGTAGATATTTTCCCTGTTATAGTGACCCATCTTGGTTAAAAGTGTTTTGGAAAGAGCTGGCAAAAGTTATGTAAATCTCTGCTTGCAAATGTGCATTTGGGAACTATCTCTGGCAAGACAGACAGATAAATTGTACTCTGTTACAGCCATTTGTCTCTTTCCTTGTGTTTATTTGGTCATAACCAAGGCAACACTGGTCACACTGAAACTGGCCAGTACAATTCCGGTTTGGATTTCATTGAAACTCCTGTGTACATCATCTTTTCATGCTGCCTACAGGGACTGCTGATTTGGTGAGAGCATTTATCTTCAAGAGAGGGCAGCCAGCTTTCTGGTAAGGCTGCTAATAAAAGGAATTGATTTCATAGTCAGAGCTAAATGGCACCTCTCTGGCAACAGACACATTGAGTCACATCTGCTACACATGTACCCCTATGCTGTTCTCTTGGAAACTCTCCTGTATGGGATCTGTCTGCCTCTCAGAGCCCAGGCAGAAAAATGGCCTTTTCAAACAGTGCATTTCAGCCACATTTTCCAGCTACTCAATGTCTGCAGTGCCTGTTACGACACTTATTTTTGATGGTTTCCGAGTACCTTGCCTTCAGGTTTGTATATTCACGATATCACATAGACTGAGTGGGATGTCAGAAATCGCTATAAACTCTGCATGTAAATAAGTTAACACAAGAAGCACACACTTTCTTCCTATGCAGCTTTGTGACTCGTTGCGGGTACCGATTTCCCCGAGCTTTTTGGAGCAGCTTTCTGTGATCAAGATACTCCTCATGTAAGGCAAGGCAATAGCTGCTTTCAAAATTTAATGGGCACAGGCATGTAAAAAGGAAGGAAATTGTCAGCCAAGATCGAAAGGGTAATTATTTAAGGAAAATAGTATGAGCTGACCTGAACAGACAATCCTTCACATGAGCCTTGTACACGAAAGGTCAAAAATCACAGAGTTTTGTCACTTAACATATTTTCTCCTCTAGACAGCAGATAATTAATCATTTTCTTGCCCTTTATTAGGTAGATGGAGCTGTGAATGAAACTACATACTCATTAAAGTAATCAGATCTTGAAAAAACTCCACTTGACTTAACAAATTACGAGGATCAGTACATAGTTTTACCTTTCAGATGAAAAATGAAGTTTAGTCTTAGAAACTGCAAGGTAATTAGCACCTGTCTTTTCTTTCCCTCCACTCAGTAACTCTGGTCTTGGTCTTAACTCTGTTTTCTTCACGCGATGGAACTTCTCTGATCTTCCCAGAGAGACCTGTCAAATTGTTCCATATTCATTTTTTGACGTGACTGTCAAACTGTTTTGCCCAGAAGTACAAATAGTGATACCAAAGAAAAAAAGTATTAAAGGAAGCAGAAGTAGTCCTCTAGAATTTTTAGTGATGAATAATAAAAAATGACTTCATTTATTGTAAGGTAGATTCCAAGTGATATGGGAAATTTTTTTGAGGTTTAAAAATGGCAGTGCAAGATTTCCTGTTATTCCTGTATTATTTCCTCTCTTCTTCAAATGTAATATTATTTAAATAATAGCTTGTTTTTTCATTATGTTCAGGAAATATGATTCAACTTTCTGAAATGTTTCTTGTAAACAGAAATAACTGTATACTTCTAGAAATTATAATTTTAGATATTAATCTCCTTAAGTAACAATTCAGATAGAAAAGTAAGCACAAATGTAAATGGCAAATATTTTCAGCTGATCAGACAAAATAAGAAATCGGAAACATACGGCACTTTTTTTCAAAATACAGTGTTATGTTCTACAGAAAATTGGGATTAATGAAACAATGGTTTTCTGCAAAAGAAACCAAGAGCTCATCTTGGTTTTAGGTATAATGCAATCAATCCCTAGAATATTATTCAATTTCGTTTGTTGAGATCAGACATTTGATGACAAAATCATACCTTTGCAACAGCAGACATCAAGAGATGAAAACAAATCTCGGTTCGGCTTGTCAATCTCACTGCTTAAAATAGGGGGTTTATTTCTCATTTGACTTTGTTTGGTTCAAAACAGATCTGGTGAAAGCAGATTGCTCAGGGCTTAGCTGAGTCCAGCCTGAATTTTCAAAGGACAGAGAATCCACAGCCTCCCCCTGGGCAAACTGTTCCAGTGCTTGGTCACTCCCACACCTTAATGGTGTCTGATGCTTCTTGAAAACTTTTTGAGAATGTTTTATAAACAGATATTTCAGATTACTTTAGAATTTTTTTATCACATACGGAATCACTGTAACCAACACAGGTGCTACAGAGAATTTTTCAGAGATCAGAGTAGAATTTTTTTGATTGCTGTTGTTAATATACCACCATTCCATGAACAGTAAAGAGATAACTGTATCTAATACACCCTGAATGACAAAGCTTGTTTCATTTACAAAAAGAATAGACTGAGTTAAACTTATTTTAGTTGCAAAAGACTCATCATGGACCTTATATATCTTCCTACAAAGCGAATTCAGTGTGAAGTTTCACTGAGTTTGTGATACCTTCCCAGGTTGAATTAAAATCAATCTCATCGTACTTATAAATATATTTCTTTAAAATTACCAATGACCAGGACCTTCTTAGGCATTTAATATGAAAAAACCTTCTTTTGTGTGAGGTTTTGTATAATAAAACTAGGTTTTGTATAGTGAAAAATAGTTTTTGTATAGTAAAAAAATTTACCTTTGGTAAATGGTAAATGGTAAATAACTCAGAGAGCAAAAGAGAAGAACTGGGTAGAGACTAGTGAATTAAATTTGTTTAAAATTTCTGGACCAAATAAAAATTACCTTACAAACACTAATTGTGGGGCTCACCTAGTAATCTTCAGACAAGACTGACATTATTGCATTTTATTTTCATGCTGTATACCTCCACATCAGGGCAAGATCTGGAGATAGACAAAAAGTTGTGCCTCTTTTGATAGGAAAGAGGCCTAGAAAGGTTAGTGCTGCTTAATCTAGAGCAAGCCCCTGAAGAAAAGAGGGCAAATATAAAGTTTATCTTTAAGAGGTGTAAGGGAAAGATTGGAAATTATGGACCATTTATCTTAACTGCGGTTTCTGCAATAACAAAAATATGAAAACATATTTTTACAAACACCACAAAATTGAAAGAGGGTTAGTAACAGCTAATATAAATTTGCCATACCCTCTGAATTTCCTTCTTGGTTGATATAAGAAGTTTTGAGCATGCAGAATAATATATATTGTGTACCTTGATCTCACTACTCTAAGTTTTGTGTGACATTTTCATAAACAAAAATAGGTAAGTCAGGTCTTCATGAAATTGCTGTCAGGCAGATGCACAGATGATTAGAAAACCATGTTTAGTAGTTACTAATGGTTCTTTGTTGGCTAGCATTATGTATTGAGTAGTGTTCTGCAGAGATGAGTCTTGTGCCCAGTTCTCATCAATGTTCTCATTAGTGACTTGAATCATTGAGTAGGTAATCAATGATTAAATAGTGTAGTGTTCTTATTAAATTTCCAATGACATCAAGCTGTGAGGGTCTGTAAATATACATGAGAACAGACTTTAAAAGATCTTGACAAATTAGGGAAATCGTTTAAATAAATTGAATGCAATTCAGTAAGGGGAAATGCAGAACACGAAGCTTAAAGGATCAAACATTTCAAGATAATTCATAATATGTGAAGCAGCAATTTTGCAACAAGAATCTGAGTCAGACTGAGTGGACTCTTCCCTTAACATTAGATAACCAAAATGCAGATATCTGTGTCTGCTATACTTACTTTATTATACCTTTATCAACATTTGGAAGAAATACCTTTTCAGAGAGCCTGGTTTGTTTTGAGAAGCTGCTTAAGTTACCTTAGAAAAACATGTGGTTCTCCAATGATTATGAAAGAAGCCCAGAACAGAAGCTCACGTATAGATGTTCATACCTCAGATAGACAAAAATATATAAAGTGTCAGAGCTGGATAGATTTCTCTTAAATCAAATTAGAAGAATCCTCTTTATTTGAAATGTGTTATCATCATGAAGATTCAAAGCCATTTGCAGAATAGGAAGTTTTAGATGTTGGTTTACCAGGGATGAGGTGGGAACATCACCATTCATTACTCAGCTCCTCTTTGCCTACTTCCCACCGCCATTTGAATGCAAAATTAACACCTTACAAAGTCTTATAGTCCAGGAAAAGATATTTGAACAGCAGATATTCAAAACATTATGAGTAAACACAAGTCAAATGTTACAGTGTTGCTGCTCTACTTCTGAAGTCTGGCCCAATTTACCAAAGCACTTTGGAGTCTCCTGTCTAGATCTTATGGTTGGTTGCCTAAAAATCACTGTGATTGTTCAGATCCTTAAAGTCACGCAAGTGTTGTCCTGGCTACCTGCTTCAACCAAATTCCTTGAAAAGCCTGTCCAAACACTGTCACAAACATCAAGAGGTCAGGCTGCTTGAATAGGCACATTGAAAATTCTGTTCAAATTATGTTCAGTTTTGGTTCTGCTTTATAGATTTGCTTCAGTTGCCCTCCCCTGAGCCTTCACATGCTGTGTGTTATTATCACAGAATGATAGAATGGTTTGGGTTGGAAGGGACCTTAAAGAACATCCCAAACACCATGCCATGGGCAGGGACCCCTTCCACTAGATCAGGTTGCTCAAAGTCCCATCCAGCTGGGCTTGAACACCTCCAGGCATGAGACATGCACAACGTGAGGAACAAGAGGTAGTGATAGCTGCATGCTAAAGGCAGACTTTTTCACATGTTCACCCATAAAAACTAATCAGGTGTTTGACAGTCTAGTGAAATATACAAATGATGTTCCTGGCTAGAATTAGGGTTTTGGGATAACTGACATGGGCGTGTAGAGGAACATGAATGTGTAAACTGACAAACCCAAAAGTATAAAACCAAGGAATAACTGATATTGTGCTGAAAGTCTTCAACTGCACATTACAAGTACCCAGGCTGATTTGGCTCGATTGAAAATGTTTCAGCCATTGTCTGCTGAAGAGTTTTGTAGGAGGAAAGCGACAGCCACTGCTGGCTCCCAACAGACAGATATTTTTTTAATGTAATGTCGAAGGAATTTTCTGCAGCTTAGAGCAGTCTTTTATATAGAGTCCTTGGATTCATTGCCCTAGTGACAGTTTGTTGCTCACAAAAGTTTAAGTCTCCATTGCTATATCCAAAATAAAACTGGTGATGTGCTACAGCTACAACTGAAAAGCCCACATCTCCCATGTTTTTTTCCACCATATCGGAGGAGCTAGACAGATAGAATCTGTCATCAGGAGACTGCATATATTATTTAGTCCCAGCAATAAATAGTTTTAAAACAGAAAATACAGACCTAACCAAAATGAACAATAAAAAGCACGGGATTTCTTTCTTTAATCTGATAGTATTTAGTTTTTGAGGATTTGAGCTTGTACTAAGCAGTCATATGGACTCTAAGTCTGATACCTGCTGTCACTGTCTACGTCAATCAAGCAACAGTGTTATTTCCATCAAATTTATTAGAGTTGTGTGTCCCTGGACACTGGCTCTGAGAGCTGAACTGCCAGCAGCCTAAACCAGAAGTTCAGTGACATTTGGATAAGAATGATTCAGCGCCTGTTTCTTGTTGAGGAAGGGGATAGGAACCAATATGTTTATGCATGCAAGGAGCTCTGCGCTCAAGGTCTGTAAACAATGAGAGTCTTTATTTCATGTGTTCTGTGACACTTTTATTGTCACAAGGATGTCCATAAACTGATAGATGTGGATGGGGACAAATATGCCTCCTAGGGATGTAATGAGACCAGCAATAAGCGAGAAGCTTCCTCATGCCCTATCACAGCCAAAGCAGGTCTTAGCCAGCTGCCATGAGACTGGTTCCTCCTTGTTGTTCTCCTTTTGCCTCATGCTCTAATGCCTTCTGGGTACTGGTCCCTATCACCTTGGGTGTCTTTTCTGCATCCTTCAGTCACAATTCTGGTGCCTGCAGTGCCCCTTCAGCCCATGGCTAAGGGCTGCTACTGCCCTTCTGCTCAGGCACGTTCTTGATGGACTTGTTTTCTTCCTTGGAGTGAGTTTTCACCTGCTAACTCTCACTCCTAGCTTCTTGGAAATAGCTTGTTAAAGATCCAGGTTGTGGCAAAGTGGTGGAGGCATGGATTTTGCTGACCTTATTACAGAGAGCTGCCACAGTCTTGGCAAATTATATTCTTTGCAAATTGATCAAAAACAAACAAACAAACAAACAAACAAAAAAACAAACCCAAAACTTCTAATGGAATACCTCTTGAAAGATGTCTTTTCAGATCAAATATTTCATTTTGATAACATAAAGCTATTGCATTCTAAGTTTGACCTTTTATGCACACAAGTCCAAATAAAAATCAGAATTGTTTTCCAGAAGGAAAATGTAAAGGATTTTACACAACAAGTTCATTGATACAAACAAGGAATTGGCATGAACACCTGAGTAGCTACCTTAGTGCTCAAATCTGAGGTCATAGAAACTAAAAAAACCCACATTACTAGTAAAAGAAGAGAGTTCAAAATACATTAACTACCTGTAGAGGACAATAAATCTCACTGTCCCTGCCTCAAATGGTAATTAACTGTGTTGTTTTAGCTGGGAGGAGCTGTCTAAACCATGGAAATTATTATGCTTGTTACAGAATCTCAAAATGGGACATGAGCAAGTTCTTAATCTGCCTATGTTATATCCCAACATGTTAAAAGAGAGTAAAACCATCACCAGTCTGATTTGCTGCATACATTCCTCTTCAGAAATATTTGTATTTGTATATGTATATGAAGGACAGTTACTACAGAGGGGTTTTTTTGCAGATGCATCCAAAACCACTTAAAAAACCTTCCTGTAGATCTGATGTTTTTGTAATGTGATCCATCCTGAGGAGTCTGACTTCCCAGTTTGCATGTGCACCTCATATTTCCTCATGCATCTCCAGCCTTTTTCTTCCATCTCTCTGTGGAACATTATTTCATTTAGTGGTCGGTCGCTGTATTATAGGTAAAATGTCCTCTGAATCCTCAGTGAGGATCCTCTCCTGCATCGCAGACCTTTATTCTAGCATAACATTCTATACTGCTTTGCACAGATGCAGCATAAATATGCCCTCAGAAGAGAACCATCACATCTCAGGCCCTTGATCTCAGATCCTCATTATGCAGTCCACCCTCTAACTCACTTGAGGACTTGCTTGATCTTAATTTGCACAATGCTTCATTTTGTTAGCTGAATACACAGCATATCTCCTATCATTAAATAGAAGCAGATACATCAAACAAGTTTTCTGTGGAAAAAATCTTGTTTAAATAAGTATATTAACACGGGCTAAACAAGGGCTAAGTCAAAATTAGGTTTATTTCTCTATGGGAACAAGTATTTTGCTGATTAGGGTATATAAAAACCTCTATTTTTTAATTTGGATAAGTCATAGTTATAACAATTTTAAGGTCTCCAACAATCTTTTCTGTACCAGACTTTGGAAGATCATCCTCAGCATCAAAACTGTGGTTTTCTGGGGTTCCCAAAACATCAGGAACAAACTGGTTGTTCCAAAATTAGAAGCCTTAATGGATGTTGTTTAACTGGTGAAGCGAAATAGCCCTGCTGCTCGTGTACATTGGATGGGTGATGTAGCCCATCATAAAACATGACAAAACATTCAAGTCTAATTCCAAAACAAAAAGATGTTTACAAGAGATGGACTTCTTTGTTGTTGTTAATCACTGCTCAATTAGCCTGGTTTTTTAAAACCAGAGGTTTCAGAATGACCCTAAACATACAACCCCTGGTGACATACTGCCTTTACAGAGTTCATGTTGCCAGCGTGGTAGTTGATAGGGTTTTGACAATTTTAGCCTAAATATGGAAGCATGTATTGTTCTCACATGAGAAATTGAGATATATTTTGTAAAGAACAGAAGCACATATTTTATTACAGCTAGCTACATCCTAACATAATTAGTTTGTACAAAATATTTTATGAATCTTCCTTAAACAGGTCCCTTCCTTGAGATTTGTGGGTGCTGAAATTTTGCCTGGAAGAGACCTTTAAGATCATCGAGTCTACCCGTTCACTCTGCATTGCCAAGGTCCCTAAACCAAGACCCACAGTGGCATATCTACACATCTTTTAAATACTTCCAGGGATGGGGACTCCACCCCCCTCCTGCACAGCCTGTCCAGTGCTTCACAACCCTCTCAGTAAAGAAATTTTCCCTAATATCCAACCTAAATCTGCCCTGGTGCAACTTGAGGCCATTTCCTCTAGTCATGTCGCTTCTTATATGGGAGAAGAGACTGACCCCTGCCTCCCTACAAGCTCCTTTCAGGTAGTTGTAGGGAGTGTTAAGCTCTCCTTTCAGTCTCTTTTTCTACAAACTAAATAACCCCAGTTCCCTCAGCCACTCCTCGGAGGACCTGTGCTCTAGACTCTTCATCGGTTTTAATACCCTTCTCTGGACACACTCCAGCACCTCAAGTATCTTGTAGTAAGGGACACAAAACTGAACACAGTGCTCAAGGTGTGGCCTCACAAGTGCTGAATACAGGAGGACAATCATTTCCCTCCTCCTGCTGGCCACACTATTGCTGATATAAGCCAGGATGCAGTTGGCCTTCTTGGCCACCTGGGCACACTGCTGGCTCATGTTCAATTGGCTGTGGACCAACACCCCCAGGTCATTTTCCTCTGGGTGGTTTTCCAGCCACTCTTCCCCAAGCATTGCAGGGAATTGTTGTCACCCAAGTGCCTGGCACTTGGCCTTCTTGAATCTCAAAATATGAAGTGTTTGGACTTCTAGTTTTGATTTCTCAGTACATTATTTTTGTATAACAGCACATGGTTTATGGTGGTATGCACTAGAAAACTTCACCTTTGCGAACTGGGTCTAAGGAGCTGAGCCAATGGCCTGGCTAATCCACTGCCTGTCCTTGGGCTGCCCACTCCTTTCTGAGGTACTTTATAAGAAGTAGTCCTGTCTGAGTTCAGTTGTAGTGTGTACACGTCTTCTAAAAATAAAGACGTAGTCATTTACGTAGGGGCTAGCTATTTCACTGAAAAACCCAGCTTATTCGCTTTGAAGAGCCACATTTCCATGTCATCCTTTCTTTGCTTGCTTGCTTAGTGGATATCTAAACTAAGAGGCTTGAGACTTATCAATACTTCATTGGATTAAATGTTACAGGAAATAATAAACTGAGTGTTCCCTGAAATTTTCATTTTCCTCTTTTGTCTTCTATTTTTCATCTACCTCCTTCATTTAGCAACCCTTGTATACTTGCCTCTTTCCACTATGAATTATGTAAGATAGCATGTTGGGTATTCAATGAGATGCTGGACCAAGATCTGTGAGTGAACAGTGCCCCTGTTTCCAACTGGGAAGAGGAAAAGATGTTCGTCACAACACTGTGATACCCCAAGACAGTGACAAAACCAGGTACAATGTGTAATAACCATGAAAAGATCACATGAATGATTTTGCAGGCATCTGTCATATTAGTCTGTAGGTCCGATGTGAAAGGTTTTTGTTTGATTGGTTTATTCTGCAGAAAACGTAGTGGCTCTGTAGACAGCAAGCATGTACTTTGGTAAGACTTTAAACAGTGTAGCCAGAAGCTTGTCATCCATCTTTAATACTACAAGAATATGACATTAATCAATTTTTAGCAAGTCTCTGTTTCATGTCTGAGCATGAAAGTTTTACTCTTCCTGGTAGCTGTTCTAATTGGCTGTGGCTCTGAGATGAGTAACCCTTAAATTCTCTTTTCACGGCTTTGAATTTCTCAGTGGTTGAATATGCTAAAATCAGATGGCCAGATACTGTTCCCACTTACTGAGTGCTTTTAGCCTGGCTTCTGAAGGAAATCGGGTTTGTGTGAACATATTGTTTCACTGGCCTTCGGCTCCTCTTTTTCCCTAGTAACTTTTAAATACATTTTCATCTTTTGCAGCTATACTGGCAATGTCTAGATACCTCAAAGCCACTCAATTCCTTTGATTTTTTACAAAATAAGATGGCTGTAACTCAACTTTATCCGTTCTGTCTGACTGCCTAGCTGCAGAGAAACAGATGATCTAAGGCCAGACAATAACTCACATGAGATAACGAGTCAAACCTGCCCACCCCCCCACCCCAGCAAGATTTGCTGATGCCTTTTGGCAGACAGAGTATGGACAGTAAACTCATGAGGGAGAGGGTGGTTCAGGAGGGCCATGCCTGAAAGGGTAAATGTTTCAGGGAGGTCTGCAGCTGAAAAACGTTAGAATACGAAAAATTGAGTGTGCTTTTTAAAATCCAAGTGTAGAGCTTAAACAGATAGAGAGAATCCAAGAAGACTGTAAAGACTTAAGGGTAATACCCTTACTCCTGTGAAAGCCATGGGATGCATCAAGATACTGGAGTGGAGGATGAAAAACAAGGAATAAGGGAGAAATCTATATCCTTAGGTTAATGGATCCATTGCTCGTGCAGCTTACAAAAAAAGAACACCCGTTTTTGTTTACTGCAATGTACAAGTTTTGAAACAGCTCCAAGAAAGTACTTTGCAAAATCCAGTAAAAGCGATTTGTATCTTCAGTTATGGACATTTATGTCACTTTCTATGGATCAGAATGTTTCCTAAGTTGGAAAACCAGACACATTTCTTTTTGCCCTTACATCAGACTGGAAGTGAAAGTTGGATTGTTTTCTGTCTTCAGTCAGAAAAAGTAACAAATTTAACTCCTGCAGACATTTGAGCATATCACTCCTAAATTAATCTGTACTCATGCTGCTTTCTTCTTCTTCAGTTCTGCTGGCACATTTCCCTTACACACTGCCGTTAAACCACTCATTGAGCTTCTGCCAGGGAACAACTCATTCAACTTTACCAATTTTACAAATTCTCTAGTCATTTGGAACCACAGGTAACATAATAAATAAGTACCAAACTATTTTTTCCCTCTTACTGCTTCCTGTGTTGCTTTTAATTTCGCAGTTTCTGGAGTTTTCTTTGGGACAGACTGGGGTCTTCTTAATTTTGCATTAGTGGCATAAACTTGATTGAGGACTGCGCAGAGATTATCAAACAACCAAAAGAGTAACTTAAGAGTCTTCACACATGGCTGTATTTAATCATTGAAACGCCTCCTCTGAATTATGCGGATAGTTACCAAATTTTATTTTTGATTCACTAAAAAAAAAAAATTAGTTTGTGGTTTCCCAGCACCCTCCCCTGCAAAAAAACCCAGCATACAATGGAGAGTTCACTCTTCCTAAAATGAAATATAATCTGTTCTCTGGAGATTTTGATCCTGCTTTATTTATTAAACTTGTTCATCTTTGAAAAGAAAATAAACTAAATGAATATTGACTATATTTATCACTTTCACTATCTGCAAAAATGTTAGGTTTTTTTCCTCCAAACTCTTCCCTAATTTTAACCCAGGATTTTCAAATAATTTCTGTTCTCCCAGAGGTACATCTTTTGATAGGCTACACTAAGAAAAATTATAACAGTTTTAAACTAATTTCTATTTTCATTTTCTCACTCAAAACTCATTGGCATTACAGGCAATGTTACTCTATCCTTTCTCTTCTTATAACTGGAGCTATGTAAAAGGAATAGTTTAGGATATAGCCACATATGCTACAAAGTTCATGATTGTAAAAAGAGATAATAAGCCATAGCATTTCACATGATTATTTTCCAAGTTATTCTAAGCTGTCTCCTGTTTTTCTGCTTGCTACTGATGGCTGCAGTTTTGCAAGACGCTGCTAAACAGGTTACCTGTATGAGAAAAACAATTCAATTGAATCCAGTAGTAGGAGATACAACACCTGGGTGATCAAAATGTACCCTGCTTCTCTTCCAGGACTGTGTGAGCAGCCAGAGCACCAATGAGCAACCATCAATCTTGGAGATCATGAAGAAAAAAGCAGGTCATTTATTCTCAGGCCCAGTCTAAAGGAAAGTGGGACCTGTTGCCTTCTGATTTCTCTGCTAAATGCCAGTTACCTTTTTAATGATTGAAATTAACATCAAGTGAAAAAAACCTGAAGATGGGGCACTTTACCTGCATGCGTTCTCATGAGAAATTGTCAGAGCGGAGTCTTGTGTAGGAAACCTTCTATATGATCTTCTGCAAATCAAGTGATAGCACTGATATACGTGATACAGCCACAATACAAATGATGTACTCATGACGGAGTTCTGGGTTTGCACATTTCTGATTCCAGTTATCACATTAGAATACTAGAATTGTATTAATTTCATTCAAACACTTTGAGATTCTATCTTTATTCTGCAAATTTTTAAAAATTTTTGTGCTTGTGTCTCAAATTAATAATTTTCAGCTGACTCATTTCCTTTGCATTCCCTTGCTTTACCATCCCTTTCTTTCTCCAGATGTTTGATTTTGTCTATCTGCTATTAGATCCTAGTGATATGTGCATAGCATGTAGTTTCATGACATGCTCTAGTGTGGGCTCTAGAGGACGGATCAGCATCGGACCAGCCATGGGAGCTAACTGTTGGAAACCCCCAACTAGCTTCCAGCTCTGAACTAGAAATGACCTCTTCTGCTGAATGTATTTTGATGTCCCCGCAGTCATATGAAACACAAGGAATCTCAACAGGCTCAAAACTGAGAAAATGAAGACAGTAATTTTGAGAATTTAATTCCATAGATTATGATAGAAGACATTGAATTTTGAAAGAAAGTAATGCTTTAAATATTTTTATTGGGTTACATTTTTTTTCTTCTCAGGTTGGGAAAGATTACTTTTTAATTTTAAATATACGGATAAATTAAAGCGAAAGTTGTTGACCTGTGGTCACAGAGGCCATCTAGTCAGATGCCTTCTCAGCCCACCTCCAGTTTCAAATATTTTAGCCTGGAGGGCCAGTATTAAGAAATTCTGCTTGGCAATTCTTCCTTTTATAACTAACTAGATTGGAAAAGAAATTATATTTATGACCTTTGTTAGTTTCTCATGTACTTCAGAAGTGTCTCAATCACTATCCTAAGGTTCTTTCCAACTGTTTTTCAAGCACTAGCTGTGCAGTTAATGTTGATTTTTCTGGTGATCAACTAGGTATTCCACTGACTACTACAATCAAAATCTGATTTTAATAGCACTTCCATGAGGCTGAAAAATAGTTAACATGAAATAAGATTAAATTAATATTATTTGCTCTTTAATAATCAGTAAGATGTGAACCTGAATCCCAGATTGTTCCAGCTTTCTTTCTGTAATATATGTTTGTATTCATATAATAAACCTTGTTTAAATAGCAGGTTGTAGCTGCAGTTTTAAAGACTACTGAGCTACGAACTTATGAGAAAGTAAATTATAAGCTTAGGGAGCTGGGGATTTTGGTGCCATTTTAGCAGTCCTGAAGACTGAGAGCAGGTGGGTTGAGTATGATTCCAACTTTCTCTGATTATGCAGGAATGATTTGCTGGTACTGCAGATACTTTCTCTTGAGTAAATGCATGTTCTATAAATCCACCTTCAGCTAATGAAAACTCATTCATCACATTACATCTTATTAAAACTTAACACTGGGCTGCCTATTGTGTCTAGTTCTCTGAGTTATTCACAAAATAAGAGAAAATAGGTACGTTTTTAAGTTAATTTTTAAATTAAAAAAAAAAACAACAACAAAGTACTTTAAAATGTCCAAACCAAATCATTCTATTTCAGAAGCATTTGCACAAAAAACCTGGACCCCTCACACCCATAAGGACATTTACCAATTTAAATAACTCCAAATCAGGACCCATCAAGCAGACTGCATTCATTACAAACAACAGCCTGAGAACAAATTTTTAAAAAGTTTTCTTTTGCTATTTGATTGCATAAGGGTAACAGCTTTGCATTAAAGTATTATTTGTAAGCCTATGCTATTTTCATTAATGTATTTTATTGCATTTCTATTGCTTTTGTATATAGTTAACTAGTTAGTAGTCTTTGCCAGTGTTACTGTGACTCATAGCAGCACTGTGAGTCAGAGCCTCTCAAGCTATTTCTATAACGGGCATCCACCCAGTCCCAAGACCCACATGTCCCCAGTAAGTAAAACTAGAGTTGGATTAACCTTGGACTGTCTCCAAAGGATTAATATATTTCCCTCTCCTCTCCTCTCCTCTCC
>NW_010433018.1:59175-59659 GCF_000710305.1 Buceros rhinoceros silvestris
CAACTAGGAGAAATCTATATGAAGTTGTCATCCATGGAAAACTGTCACTGACAGTTTTTATTTGAGTCCTTTTGATCTATGATTTTTAACAGGAGGCAATTTTAGATATTTTGGAAGAATAATCAGCCCCCATACATTAAGTTTCATCATGTTATTTATTAGTGAGGTGCTGTTTTGAGCCCTGAAGCATGTTTTAATATCTCTTCCAGAATATATTTTTAGAAATAACATATATAGCTCTGTAATTTTTGCTCTCTGTGTAAATGTAAAATTTCTTCTTACCTCTCACTATTATATTTTTTCCTTCAGTGTTTCCTTTGGCAATTATTGGTATTGTGAGAAAGTATTAACATTTATTTTTTCATATTTTATTTTGAATATGCTACCCCTTAATTTGGTACTGTAACTCTCTGCTTTTGTGTTATGATTCATGACAAACCATAATTCCCCAAAGTCATTCTTTATAACATATGGTATTTTACAC
>NW_010433018.1:59762-67028 GCF_000710305.1 Buceros rhinoceros silvestris
CTTTCACAAATATTTTAAGCTAATTAATACAGTCTTAGAGTGCTGATTACTACCTAAATTAAATTTGTTCAAACTTTTCCCTTTTTGGTGACAAAAGTTGCAAAATAATAGGTAGATTACTGTACAGACTTGTTGCTGCAAGATTTTCAAGCACTGAAAAGTCAGATAAAAATCAGAGCTCTTTTAATAAAAATTCCAAATCAATGGATTTCTAGTCAAACACTAGGTTTGATCCAGCCTATTATAAAAGTAAGCAAAAGATTTTTCTTTCATTGAGTTTTACAGTTTGCAGCACCATGACCTCAGTCAGCCCCTGATACTGATCACTTTTCCTTGGCTTTATAAAGGACTCACATGTTATCTCAACTAAAGATGGAGTCCTATGTGCCCTTGCCAAATAGGACACTTAAAGGTTAGATCATTCCATGAACTGACGACCCTTTTGTTCACTGTTCTGGCTGACTGATGAGCTGTTTATCCCATTTTTTATGACGACATTTAAAAATACACCTGTAGTACAATCCATGTCCCTAAGGAGTATTTTAAGAAGTTTGAGGGTAGAAAGTACCATATGTGCAAACCACTGCAGTGAGTTAAGAAGATTCTTATTGAAGATTCAGTCAGGTCTTTTGAACTGAGGAAATATTTGCGGGTTTTGTTCTGAAACTTACTAAATTGCCTTCATTATATTTCTGCAGCTAACACAGATGTCTTTTGATACTGTGCTATTCAACTTTTATTAATTATCTACTTAGACATATGAACAGACCATTTGAAAACTATAAGCATTAGCAAGCTGAACTCTTCTGTATTGGATATACTCATAATCTTCCTCTTAACAAAAATGTCCCTCATTAAAAGAAAATATTCAGGTATTGAGACAATATCCGCTGTATTCGTAAATAGCCTAGAGTTGAACATAATGACTAACTTATTTTTCTAATGGAAATCTCTGTATGTGGTTTTTTGCATATACTGATGTTCCAAAAGTATTTATCTTTCATGGAGGAATTAATTGATTGTTCTAACTAGCAGCAAAATTTATCTTATATATATCATTTTATATATAGCAAAATAGATCTTAGCCTGGTGTTTTCACCTTAGGTAGGTTCTTAGACATTGAATTAGATAAGCTACATCAATAAGTCATCTCTATATCCTCCAGATTTGATACAACATTGTGGGAGATTTACAGTGCAATTTAACAGACCAAATAAGCATTTCAATCCATGGTGCTTTCACTCCTCTGGAGCTGCTGCACCCAGTTAATAAAACTTCTGAAACATTCATGTACATACTGTGCGGGAAAAAGAAAAAAAATCTCTACTTCAGCTCTAGCCCATGAAAAAGAAAAGTGTACTGCTGAAAAATACCACCACTTTTAAGAATGACAGTGGTGTGTGTCCCTCTGTACTGGTTTTGGCTCAGATGGAGTTAGATTTCTTCACATCTTGTGCCATTTCTTCACATCTTCATCTTGTGCCATGATTTGGGTTTGTGACCAAAATGCTGTTGATAACATAAGGATGTTTTATTTGTTGCGGAAGAGTGCTTGCACAGTGCCAAGGTCTTTTCTGTTTCTCACTCTGTCCCATCATACAGTAGGTTGTGAGCGCGCAAGAGGCTGGGAGGGAACACACTGAGACAGCTGATCCCAACTGATCAAACGGCTATCCCATGTCATATGATGTTTTGTTCAGCAATAAAAGCTTGGGGAAGAAGGAGGAAGGGAACGTGGAAGTTGGACTTGTGCTCTCTGTCTTCCCAAGTAACCATTACATGTGATGCAGCCCTGCTTTCCTGGAGATGGCTGAACACCTGCCTGCCAATGGCAAGTGGTGAATGAATTACTTGTTTCATTCCAGTTGCATGTGCAGCTTTTGCTTTACCTATTTAACTGTCTTTGTCTCAACCCATGAGTTTCCTCACTTTCACCCTTCTGATTATCTGCCCCTTGCCACCATGTGGGAGTGAGCGAGTGGCTGTGTGAGACTGAGCTGCCTCATCCCACAGCACCCTCACATTAGCACCTTAGGAAATGTCTGATATATTCTGTACAGAAAGAATTCTGTCAACAATTGCTTTTTAGATTTTCATATCTGATTCTTTAACACCTGGACCCTGCTCCCCAAACACACACCCCTACTAATTTCTTTGTCTGAAATAACTTCTCCAAAGACAATCCTTAAAATACAGTTTGATAGAGAGGACTTGGTTCAAAGCTGATGAGAGAGGTGGGACCTGTAAACTGTGTGATCCTGCACAAGCAAGCAAGCTTATGAGCCTATTTATGCCCTCTACCATTACATTTTCAAATAAGAGAGATTTAAGTTGGTGTGTTGATTCACATGTTTTAAACATAAAAAGTATTTTCAGTTAACAAATTATAGACTGTTTTTGATTCTTTCTTCCTGCTTGCTCACTTAAGCCACCATTCTATAACAGAGATTCTCATTACAAAACATCAGTGCAGGTTATGAGCTTTCCCAAAAAAAGTGGGAGGAAAAAACCCACAAAATTAACTTTTTTTTTTTGGTGGCCTCTGAGGTTTCTGAGTCCTTGTGAAGATTTTTTTTTTCAATTACCACCAATTACAGTAAAAAAAAGAGCAAACATAGAAATTTCAAAAGTTGGGCTTACAAGGAAAAAATCTGAAGTATTTATATGACTATAAGAAAATAATAATGCCCATATAGAGTTAGACCAAAGGTCCACATAATCCGATATTCTTTCTCTGACACTGGCTAATAAAAAAATTATAAATTATAAAACCAGGGAAACCATGGATTTAAAGTCTGGATTGTTGTCCAGTTTTTCTCCTCCTCTTCTGCAACATGAAGCTCAGGTGATGCCTTTGTATTTCATAGTCTTGAAAGCTTTTCATTCCATGAATTTGGCCAGTTGTGTATTTAACCCATGTAAGCTTTTAGCCTCCAAAGCATCCCAGGGAAAGAATTTGACAACTTTCTTGTGCATTGTATAACAAATTATCATTTTCTGTTTGTTCAGAATTGCAGTATCCCAAGTCTGCCTTGAGATACTGGCAATGTAGATCTTGTGTAGCACCTCAGAACCACTGCAAGCAAGACTGGTGAATAACATGAAGTAGTGCTGTGGTTGACAGTGGCAGATGATACCAGATAAGATTATTAGATGACAGAGTGGCTTAAATTTTGGAGATATGAAAGGCGAAGAAAAGAGAGGCCCAGTGCCACCTTGTGTGAAACCACCACCAATGGCTGAAGTTACTGGGGAAAAGCTCCTGGCCTTCCAGGAAGATCATATGAGCTAGAGGTGTCAGGGGTGCAGAGACACAGGGTGAGAAGACCAGCAAGGAGAAAGAGAGAAAGCGCTTCAGATACACTATATCTCACTGAACTTACCCCAATCTAGCAAAACAGTTTGGTAACATTCAAATGTCTGTTGATAGGTTGATACTTCTTGTTATGAGGATAACACATATGAATGATATAGCCGAGGTTCCGTACCATTAGAAGGACAGGCCTGCGAAAGTGAAAGACTGGAGCAATTAAACACATTGACTAAGGGTCCAAAAGAAACAAGACAGTGGGAGCTGGACAAAGAATGAGTAAAAGCTACCGAGCAGAGACAGAAAGAAGAAATAGAAAACGTATAGCAAGAACAACAACAACAAAAAGATAGAATAAGATGTATCCATTTATGATAGCATTTGGGATATTTCTTCCCACATGTCCATCCAGAAGAGACCAGAAATCTCAGGGTGTCTGCTGTCCATTAATTGAAAGGCTTGTCTTTTTCAATGTCATTGTTCCAGCAGTCTTTGTGTCTGCACTATCAAACCATGTAACCCTAGTTATGCAACAGCATATGATGTGAATTAGCGATTTGATGGACCAAGAAGGATTTGGGAGTGTTTCTGAGAGGTAGTTGTCTTTCACAAATGGACAGCATTTGGTTCACCAGCCTAATCCTTTAAACAAGATGTATACTAAGGTGTTCAGGATATGCTATTGCTTGCTTGCAAACACTCCACTTTTCACATCCGTTGGTCCTTGATGAACTACACTACATCCTCAATGAACTACTACCTCAAACAATGTAGTTTAGTAACTTCACGGTTACAACTGTCCTCTTGGTGCTGCTCCTGTTTCAGACGAGTCAGGTAGAGAACACTCCCTATAAACACCCTGCCTTTCCCTCAAATTCTCTTATTTGGTCATGAAAAGGGGCACCAGGCCCTTTCTCGTGTCCTGTATTCTGCTGCCATCATGTGGCTATTTCTTTTCATTCACATCAAGATTTATAATAAAGTAAATTGTAGTTTTTGCACCTCGTGTAGGTATCACATGCTGTCCTCAAATATCTATAAAACTTTGCTCTAAGAAATATACTCCTTAGTATTTAATATTTTCCATATTTATTGATAAATAAGGCATCTGGTCCACACTTGCATAACATACGCTTTAGGATTTTTCTGTTGGATGGCAACATCTGCTAGATGTGTTGGACCAAAATACACATAAATTTGCACAGTGAATAGTAACAGTGAGTGCACATATCGTTTTACAATTCAGTAAGCAACTTTGCTCACACAGTGCTTTCCAATGAGATGACACAACATCTTAAGCTCATAAAGTTTGCTCCATGGCTTAGCATCTTGAGTTGCCTCAGGCAAATTATATTTTTTTCTATATACTCAGTTTCGCTTTGATGTCCAACCATTGAAGAAACCGTTTGGATTTTTTTTTTTTTGTCCTGAATTACACATTTTGAGACAGCAAAGATTTTCTTTTTCTCTCTCTGAGCCTTTTTCCTCTGATTTTACTCTATGAAAGTGAAGGTGTGCTCAAAGCAGAAAACTCTTCCTTGCCTCTAGGGTAGATCATAAAACTTGCAGTATCATCAGTCTTCCTGTGCTTGACAAAATGACATTAGCATTTCTTGGTTCGATTTGGGATGCCCTTCCTGGCGAATAGTCTCCTCTTAGACTAGGCTGAACTGGAAGTATAAGAGCTTCAGCAACTGAAATGGACAGGCACTTCAGCTGTTGATGAAGTCTGCCTGATCGTGCCTCACAAGATAGATACATGTGTGCACGTGTAGCACAGGCAGCCTCGTGTTATTTAGAATGCACGGTCACCATCTCATTGAGTTTGCTTTGTCTATAAAGCCTTTTAAACACATTGCTTTCTATGTGCCTGCACCCTTACTGGGTCAGCCATGCAGTCAGAAAAACCGTACAGAGGAGTAGTATGTGGCTAACTTCTCTGTGGATAAGGGACTTCACTGTATTAGTTCTGTTTGAAGGGATGAAGAGTGTGGCGGGAATTGTTTACTCCTCTGTAGTAGTTAGATTTTGGCTTAAGCACCAAATGCAATTTTGTATTAACAAACTCTTCCTGAAACATGTTGCTTGTATTACCTGTCAGTTTTGAAGGGATAAATGATAGCGGTTTAAGCAAATATTAAGATACATAGGGCTGTTAAGAACAATAGCCCATGTTAACAGAATTAATATAACTTCAAGCTTCTGCCTAGAACACTTGGATATGCTGCAGTGCCTAAGTTTCATCTTAGAAATATGTGTAAATGCTGAAAAGTCTGCTGTTTTTTCTGTCTAGAAGCATTGCTCTCGCTGAAGTTGAGTACTGAAGCACCTACCTCATGCCTAACACCACTTGGGATTTACAAATTGCCTAACGCTCCCCAAGAGCATTGAATGCAGTACAGATCTGGAGGGGGAAGGATGCTTTTCATAATATGGTAAGCAGAACTTTATACTCCTTACACATTTGCATTTCCTATATTAAGATACACTTGCCTGTTGCTTTACTCCCTTTGAGATCTCTGCAGTAACAAGCACAGCAAGTATTTTAGGTTAAAGTTGAGATGCCTTTTTCTGCTGCTGAAATGCAACTCTTTTCCTCCTGTTTTCTCATATCTGTATTGAATTCCTTAGGGGCAGAAATTTTCCACATTTTATGTCAGTTTAGGTGGGAACCGGTTCTAAAAGTTCCATCTCACGCACTTCTCTCTATATGTCCATGTGCACGAGTCACATGGAGAAAGAAGATTTGCCCTTTTATCATCAGTCAGAGGCTGTAATTCAACAACATCTGAGATAAATTTTGATAAACTGGTATCTTCATAACGTCAGCTTGAAATCTAAAGCTGAGCATGAGGGACAAAAGTTAAGCTGACAAAGTGAATACTGACTGGAACAGTTTTTATGCGTGTACAGCAGGGTTTTTCCCTTTACGCCTGGGAATGAGAATGCTGGTGCTCACTGACAAGGAGAAATTTGGGTTTTTTCCTGCTTCATTTAAAGTGACTGCAAATTTTGGCTGCTCTGGAAAACATTTTAACTTCTAAAAGCCCTACAGCAGAGAGTAAACAGGAGCAAGAAATGTTCCCAAAATTTGAATCAACAACCTTTAGACATGCATAGTAATCATCATCATCATCATCATCATCATCATCATCATCATCATCATCATCATCATCATCATCATCATCATCATCATCATCATCATCATCATCATCATCATCATCATCATCATCATCATCATCATCATCATCATCATCATCATCATCATCATCATCATCATCATCATCATCATCATCATCATCATCATCATCATCATCATCATCATCATCATCATCATCATCATGGCTTGGCTTTGTGGATGAAGATTTGGGAAGGGCTTTACCCACGCTTACTGTGAGTGCGCTGATGGCTGAAAAGGCCAATGTGGGATAGGCAAGACCGGTTGCAAAGAGCACAGCGGAAGGTCTCCTTGGGTGATATAGTCAAGGCACGGTTCTTTCTGTGCTGTCTTTTCTCCTCAAGACTGATTCTATGCGTGCTCTCAAAGGAGACAGCAGCGTTAGGTATGGTGTGTCTCCAAATCTCCCCATTGGAGGCCAGGGTGGACCACCGATGGTGGTCAGTATGGCCAAGGCTGAGGTATTGTTTCAGGGAGTCCTTATATCTCCTCTTTGGGGCTCTTCTCTTGCGGCAGCCGGTGGCGAGTTCACCGTAGAACACAATCTTAGGAAGGCGGTGATCTGCCATCCTGGAGACGTGCCCTGCCCAGCGCAGCTGCGGTTTCAGCAACATGGCCTCAATGCTGGTGACCTCTGCCTGTTCAAGGACAGCAACGTTAGTCACCTAGTCAGTCCAGTGGATGTTTAGGATTGTACGGAGGCAGCGCTGATGGAAGCGTTCGAGGAGTCGCAGGTGGTAGCGGTAGTTGAACCATGACTCAGACCCATACAGAAGAG
>NW_010433019.1:0-4816 GCF_000710305.1 Buceros rhinoceros silvestris
AATTGTCTGCGGGGTATTTTCGTAACAGGGTGTCTGTCTGTCTTTCACAGAAGAATCCTGCTTTGGGAAGGGACCATCTCTCCTCTGCTGAAGAGGGGCAGAAGTGAAGTTCTGGATAAAGCTGTTTGACTTCAGCACGGTCCTGTGTGTTTTCCCAAGGTGGTGTTCCCAGTCTGTGCTGTCCTGTTCCTGGTAGGAAGGTTCGCTGGCTTATGTTGCAGGGTGATGTCCCATGGAAGTGCCCATGGTGGCACTGAGGTGGGGCTATCCTCCATCTCCAAGGAGAACTCTGGGCGATGCACAGGATGGTGCATTCAGTTACAAAGCAGAGCACCAATCTGTGGGAGGGTCTTTTGTTTTCATCTCCAAACACCAGTGTATTATGGCCTCTTGAAATCAGCAGTCCAACTGGTGACCCATGTTCTCAGTAATGTAGAGTAACAGCATAAAGCCTTTTGTATCAAGATGAGTGTTTTGTTTTGCAGATTTAAACATCATAATCTTTCCTCCCCCTTGCTGCGGCACATGCGTGTTGCCAGGCATATTGAACTAGGCTAGAAAAAGATCCTCTTTTTTTCTTCTGGCAATTTTCCTGCATTTCTTGTAGATTAATGGGATTTCAGTGTCTTTGGGTAAATTCCACTTCTTGGATATTTACAGTTGCACTTATCTGAGTTACTGAGCTGTTACTGCCTGAACAGAATTAAATGTCCGATAAAATAACTGCCAGTGTTTAATGGCATGAAATAAACTTAACTATGGCCCAAGAATTTCTTGGTATTAATATTCTGGTTATAAGAGATTGAATTCAAATTCCTTTCTAATTCTGATTCTTGCAATTACTTTAATTTTCCAAGACATTTAGCGATTAGCAGTGAGTTAAAATAAATCAAGTAAAAGAAAAAAGGTTTTTATTTATTGGATTTTAATGTGGTTTGTGTGCCTTAATTTTTGTCTGTTTCCTGAAGTTATTAAAACAGTCAAATTATTTTTCCACAGTCTGTGAAACCATTATGATAAGATTTGTAACGACCATTTCGAAATAATTACTTATACATGTCCATCTCTTAACCCACCGTGACGAAATGCCTCTACTTAAACCTGGAGAAACATTTGTATTGTACCTTTGTTTGCGGACGAGTCTTGCTGATGTCAGTGGTACGATCCCTCGTGTGTTTGCAGAAGCTGGTGTCCACCAGCAGAGCTTCCTGCTCTCAGTGTGAGAGCTGTTCCAATATAAAAATATATTCATTTTAAATCAAAGTCTTGGGAATCAGAAATTCTAAATCAGAAACCTGAGCGATAAGGGGAGGAAGATTATCAGGCTGTCTCAAAATATTTCCAATAGAAAACTCAGAAAAGTGAACTTCCAAATGTTTAGACAATGTCAAAGTTTTCTTCAAAGTTTTCAAACTTTTAGAAATGCAATTTTTTTCTCACTTTATTTCTGATAGATCAGTGTTTTCTTGCAAACGTGATTTTGAGCATGCCTGCATTCTCAGCAGTTATTGCTGATCCCCCCAGGACTATGTTGTCTGTATGATCTGGCGTTTGTTCAGACTCTCATTCCTGCATTCTCAGCAGTTATTGCTGAACCCCCCAGGACTATGTTGTCTGTATGATCTGGCGTTTGTTCAGACTCTCCCCTTTATGGATGGGACCCTGATGGGTGATGTGTCAGCAGTCGTCCCAGAGATGCTCCAGAGAAACCGGACAAGAGAAGGAATTTTGAGGAATAGAGATAATTACATATATACACATACAAGAAATAACTTGTGTATCTTTCTACCTTGATTTTAAACAGAGATGTGGCCGTGCGGGTCAGCCCTGCCGTGCTGTGTGTGATCCAGAGTCAAGCCCATGCTACAGTTACGTCGGGCAGTGCCCAGGTGTGCATATTCCAGATAACCTTTTATTTTTCATCCCCCTTATCTCTGTCACAGAAGAGAAGGTAGATATTTATTTGGGGATAGCTCTTGTGCTCGCTTAAGGAAAATGCCACGCAGCGTATGTGAGCCTCTCAAGTGCCCCTTGTCAGCTTGTCTCCGTTTAACCCTGGGACCTGACTGTTTTTAACTGTGGCTATTGCCCTGGTTGCCTCTGTTCTGTGTCACGTTTCTTTGAACCTGTAAAATCCTGTAGAGTTACCTTAGATTGAAATTCCTCCTTTTTTTGAAGTATCCCCCTATATACCATGAGGCCAAGCTATCTTCAGGTTTTATCTCTTGGATTATTCCACATGGATGCTCTGCACTTCCCATGCACAATGGAGCTTTGATCTCAAAACCCAGTGTTGCCTCATGTTAGCAGTTGTTTGTGGAGCTGGATACCTGTTACCATTAGATCTCAAAGCTACTTTGGGATTAGCTTTAAAGTTGAAGGTTTGCTTCCTCATCAGCTCCCCCACTTTTTCTGCCCTTACAAACCCCACCTGGTAAGTAGTCTGTGATTTAAACCTGGGGGGGCGGGGGGGGAGAACCTCTAAAACCAAGTAGACGTAAAAAGTTTTGTCATAAACTATAGTTTATTCAGCTTGGGTAAAGCTGTGGAATAAGGTATTAAGCTTATTGGAAAAGTCGTAATTCTGAATTATTTGTACCAGATTCCCTGCCTCCTTGTAGCTGCAGAGCAAATGTGTCTTCCCTGAGCTTCATCCTTAACCTCCAAACCTTAAACTGAATGTTGTTGTGTACCATTCTGGGATGTAATACAATATCTATTTTGTTATATATTACATTATCTTAACTATTAAACGCTATTTGGAGTGGGACTTGGGGGAGGAACCCTCAGGGATTTAGTTTTCATCCCTTCGTTTAGTTATTACCACGTCTCTTGATAGAAAATTTGAATTTTCTTTTCAACCTACTATCTTTTCACTGCAGTATTTTAATCACCTGATGAACTTCATTAATGAGCATGATTTAGCCATAATTTTAGGTAGCTTACCCAGTTCTTTATATTCATCATTAGCTACAATCCAAAACTGAAGCACATCAACCAACAGCCTCTAAAAATGCCGGAATGGGCATGTTTACAGTCTTTTGAAAAATACTGATCTGTTGATTGCGGAGATATTTTTGAGTAGGAGATGTTTCTGAAGAGATCATTTACAGTGAGGCTGATCTGCTTGAGTTATGGCTTCTTTGTTTGTTTTCCCCAAGGGAAATCACAATAAAAGATGAGACTGAAAACAGGCATCTTGTCTGGCAGTTATAGATGCACTGCTATAAATAGTGGGACTACTGTGGGCTCTTTGGTTTTTACAGTGAAATCAATCTTGGGCTAATTATTGTACTTTAAAGAAGCTGGAACATCATCTTGGTCGTCTTTTTGCTATAACAGGTAACCTTACTGATGGATCCATGATTGGAGATGATGATAACTGTTTGGTATCTTCCAGAAGTGTGCAAGTACCTACAAGCGCAGTGGCAGTATAAGTTAGACCTTGATCTGTTGCCACCACTACTGCAGCTTTTCCCTTGGTGTGGGTCCTCCTGTGGCTCTACCACCAGGACTGCAAGAAGGTGCAGTTCTTTATCACACAGGCAGCAGTCTTATCCCACTGAGACAAGAACAGTCTTGACACTTGGGTTTGGGGAGAAAATGGAGGGAGAGTGACACATTTTCCCCTATATGCTTTACCTCATTGTACCAATACAGTTATATCATTAATGTTCCCAGCTCTCCTGTAAATACTGTCTCAGTAAACGGTTCTAGGAGGGTGCTAGTTTACCTGAGGTCTTGAGTTTTGTGCGTCTTATGTGCTTTTTATGCCAAAATAATTATTAAAGCATGAGGAGCTTTTTTGGGGAAAAAATCCAATAACTCTTAATCACATTGTAGATCCATCACCTCAGTAACTTGGATTTTAGTGTGAACTTAAATTCCCTGCTTGACTTCCTCTCAGAATGCTCTGGAAAGCTTGACTCCAAATCCGATAAAATTCTGCATGGTTACCTTTGATCCACTTTAGCTATAATTAATCAAAATGACAGTTTGAAGAGAAACTTAGAAAACAGATTGCCAAACAAGAGTGCCAGTGTAATTTTACATGTATCTTTGATTTCCTCTTCTTGTCTTCGATTTTGATCAAGTCACCTTGAGAAGAACAAAGCAATACTCTAACCAGAATTTTCCAGGGTGAAGAAAGGAGTTGCATATCACGTATGTAAAAGTTATGAATATTTGTTACTAAAAGACAGATACTTTTGAGAACCCCAGTTAAGTTCCTTCATTAAAAATAGGGGAAGAACTTTGTTTTCCTACTTAGCATCACACGCTACACGCACGTATAGAACCCAGTAGAGTGAAGGCTTCAGTATAAAGCTGAAAAATGACTTTTCTAACACGTTCATGGGTATTAAAATTACAGCATCTGAGTCCAACTCTATCTATAGCCAAGGTATAAATAGGTTCCAGTGAGAAAATGGTTTGTCACTAGCGATTATTAAAAAACTTTACAGTTAAATCCAAGACACAGCCTTTTGCTGAAGAACAGAGGAGTGAATTATTATTTTAGGTTTCACCTGGGTCATTTTCAGACATGAATAAAACATTTCCCTTGCACCAATCATTCGTCTCCATGAAACCTTATTGAAGGGTTGCAGAAATGACCAGCAAAGGTGAAGATGTTCATGCAGATTCCTTGGTGTGATGGAAAGACTTTTTCAAAACAAGGGGAGAAAGCAGAATGTGAGGAGAAACACAACTACAGGGGAACAAATGGCATCCTGACCAAATTAGTCAGGCTCTGAAGGCTTATTTTCCACAAAATGTGTTCACTCATATTAAGAGTGTCCTCATGAGGAATTCCTGC
>NW_010433019.1:4895-24220 GCF_000710305.1 Buceros rhinoceros silvestris
TTCCTGCTGTGTATGACATCAGTCACAGACCAATCTTCTCGCTGGATTGAAATTGCTCTGTGAAAAGGTGATTTAAAGTCTACGGTGTGATTGTTACTTTATTATACGTAAGGGTACAGTGAAATGAGTGAGGCTTTATTGTCTGGGTACCACACTTCAAAAACGGTATTACATTAAATCATGTTGCTCAGTCATAAATCAGAGGTGTATGAAGCCAAGATGAGGATCCACAGCGTCTTACCGCTGTTTGATTTGTGGCTGTGCTCGCCCTACCTGCTTACAATTAGTGCTTGGCAGGATAATCACCAAAGCATCAATAATCGAAAAAGTAGCTTCTAAGACCAGCATTTTGGGATAGCTGCTACAAATACTTGGAATTGGGTGTTGGCTCCGCAGAAAATATGGAGGAGTAACTTGGAGTTAGAACATTTAGCTGCAAAGCTCATCTCTGGATGCAAAGATTATTCTCTCTGCTGTGTGGTTTTTCGGTCATAAATCAAAGTTCTCTTTGTAATGTGATGGAAACCTCCCCCCTTTTACTTCATCAAACAATACTGAAGTTGTTAGTGATGTTTCCTATGGGCTCAAATAAAATCAGTAAGGATATATTTAGTCACCTAAATGCCATGTTTTGAAAAGGAAACCTGTATTATACCCCTGAACAAATACTTACAGGAAACAGAGACAAAAAAGACTCACTGTGAATTTACAGTGGTCAGTAAGAATGATCAGGGTGGCTGTTAGTTTTCTGTACAATAGATAAAAATCTGAAAATAGTTTAAACCCGAGATATTATCGGGGGCTATATATTTGTTAAGCTTCCTTTGGTGTTTCTGGCCATCTGTCCATAGTGACTGGCTGAGATGAAAGCCTGGGCTGGGTGGCACAGAGTCTGAACCTCTACGGTGATTTCTTAATGTCCTTAGACAAAGATGAGCTGAGGAAAATAAATTCATGGAAGAAAATGTCTATTTTGCTGAAATACATGATTTAAAATTAAGGAATCTCCACTTTAGACCTTCAAATACTTGCTTTTGTGGTCACCTCAATGTCAGCAAGCAGCATACGAGGTTTCGATAGCGCTCAGAGGAGGTCTTGCACATACACCTTCCTGCAGGAATGATACATAAGGTCCACAGAATAAGATTAAAAAATTGCTCCTGCTATTTATTTTTCTGATAGTTTTTAGTTGTGCTATTTTATTTGGCCTTCAGAGGGATTAATTTACTGTAAGGGTCTGAATCAATGGAAACGCTGATTGTTTTGAAATTACCCTAAATGAGTCAGAAAAATGGGCTTTTAGAGTTGAGCTCCTCCTGCTCCTTTTTTGTTTCTGTGGAAGGTTCCCCTGCTTTGCAACACATTTGCTGTCCCTATGAAAACGCTCAAGATGTACTTGATTTCTGGAGTTTCACAAAGCCTTGATAATCCAGCTTGCTTTGTCTGTTTTACACATTTGGTTATGCCATGTTTTTTTTAATTGGTATCTAAATATATTGTTATGTGAAAGTTTGGGGCTAGGCAGAACTATATATTCACTTCTGGAACTTGCAGACACATCTTGGGCATTTCTGGCATGTAAAAAGTAATTTAATGACGCCCAGTAAGTTTCTCACAGTGCGAGTCTTGGATCTGTGGAAGTGATTGAGTTACTGATGGGGTGAGTCAAGTGCCAGCAGTGTGGTTGTCCTTCCAACAGCCCTGTACAACAGTCCTCACTGACTTGTGTGGTGCTGGATGTGGCAGCAAATCGTAGGATGCCAGGCTGGAATGTGACCTCAGCTGCTTTGACAGTGTGTTATTTAGGAACCAAACTGCCAGGGGTGGAGTAAACTTTGTGAGAACTGGCTGAATTGAAGACCTACCATGTGCTATAACCACTGGCCATATTATCTGTTTTTTCTAGTTTATTCCTCTAGAAAATTCAACAGATGAAACAATATGTGGTAGCTGTCTGTCTTCAACAGATGAACTTTTGTTTCTATTCATGAATTTTCAGACAAATACCATGTGTGAGTGGAGTTGACAGATGTATGGGATGTGGGGATCTGCTGGCCATTCTTAGGTCCTCTGATGTGTAATGCTCCAGGGAGGTGCTTAACATCAGCCTGGCTCAGCTGGTGAAATCAAATTAGTTTCACAACAGGCTGAAGTCTTAATTCAAGGTCCTTATTCCTAAACTGGTTCTGACATGTCTGTTTCTGATGTCATCAAGTGCCTTTGGTTTCATTGCTGTGTGTATACACACCCATTGCTCTGTAAAACCTGGGAACCCCCTGTCCACAGTAGCCAATTCACACCACTTAGCAGCCGTTAAAAGGGATAATTGCCTGATGTTAGCATCACCTAATATTGTTCCTAAAGCTAACTGCATCTAATTTACCCTCCCAGCTCACCCACCATAGACCAATAACAGAAATATTGCTACATGTGCCAGCCCTGTGCTACGTAGATGGAGTTTGAGGGGGGTTGTAGATCAGCTGGAGGTGCCTTGCTGGAGCATCATCTCAGCAGTGGGTGACATGAATGTGGTCTGAATGGTGATGGAGGGATGGTGTATGCACCTGGTTCCCTGGGGATTTCAGAACAGGATTGAAAAGCGAGGAGGAAACAATCCCCAGAAACTTCCCCAGATCAGCAGATCTACATATTTTGTTAAAGTATTTTCCAGAAAATTGTTGCAACTGAGTAATTCTCCCCTTTTTCTACGAACTTTATCCTGTGAGCTCATAGTCCTGTTCGCTTGAGCCTTCTCGACTTCACCGCAAGTTCACAATGTGGAGAGCTTGTAAGATCATATCTTTTATTGCTCTTTAAATCCAACCTCTTGATGATTTCTCTGAATTCCAGGCATTTTTTAAGAAATATTTTAGTTTTATTTGCTCTAGAGCCTCCTGCTAAACAGCAATCTTAACTTTCCCAATTTATATAAACGACGTGTTCTTCAGCTTCTGAACAGGTTTATATACTGAATACAGCAGCAGAAATTACCCATTTAGAAAAGGTCTACTGACTGTTAACATTTTACATCCAGTATGAAATTGCAATAATTGCCTTAAAGGAAATTGCCTAAAACAAATGATGATCACTGCAAATAGAAATCATAATTTCAAATAAAAATGGATAGAGAGTCCTTCAGAAGCCGTGGTAAAGGAATGGCTGATGAATGGATGGTTTAGTTGGTAAGCAGGGGTTTATTAACTTGGGTAGAGAACGATGAAAGATATGTGAGAAATAATTGGTCTCATTTTGTGAAAATAAGACAGTCCATTAATACTGCTGCATGTAACAATCAGAGGAACACTAATTTGTCTTTTAAATTCCTGTGATTTTTAGCACTACCAAAACCAGTCTAAATTCCAGCCATGAGAGAATAATTCGTGTCATCCACAGCGCTTTGTTTGCATGTATACATACACATCCATGGAAGGATACTTGTGCATGAGTGTGCACATGGAGAGCAGGAGCCCCACCATGCCAGCAGCTCTGAGCCACTGGTAACCCCTCATGAGGTTGAGTGCAGGCAGGAATCGATAGGTAGGTACCAGCCACTGGTGTGAAGTATTTACACTTGATTTTGGGGGTGAAATTGCATTGATGAAAAGGGATGTTGCCTCTCCAAAGAGTGCCAGAAACACACAGCCCTTCAACAGCTCCATTTCAAAGAGCAGAAAGAATTGTATGTTCTCTTTGAGACCTCAAAGCAGTGCTGATATCGCTAGTCAGGACACGTGGAAATGAAATCTTTTCCTGTGTGTCTTTATAAATGCAAGAATAATTCAGTGTGAGATGTGGATAAAATACAGGGGTTTTTTTTTCAGGACAGAAATAGGTGAAACTAAGACCTGCCTACTCATGTGGAGAATAGAAGGTAGAGTGGAAATGCTTTACTGGCAGTACTGTATTTCCTGTAAGTTTGACAGAGATGGGAAAATACGTTTCAAACATGCTATTGCATATTTAGATCAATCATCTAAATACACAATTAACCAGGTATACAATGGATCAAGTCATTGAGAGATAATAGAGTATTGCTATTTAATTCCATTAATAAGTTAGTGCCTGAATCTGTTCTTGAAAGATTTTTTCAATACCACCTTCAGACTTGGTTTCAAAATGAGAAATGATCTGCCATATGAAGGCACTTCTGAGAATGTTGCTGTGTGGCATTAAGAGCATGAATATTGAAGCCTTTGCATGTTGTTACCTCCTGCAGCGATAAAGGAACATGGACCTGTAAAGTCAGTCTGCCAGACATTCTAGTGCAGAAGAATGCACGTGGGGAAAGTCTGAGTGAAAATAAGTGAAGTCCAAAGTGTTGCATGTGTTTCTACATATTTTTGCATTTAATAAGATTATCTCATAGTAAGACTGTATTTGCTTTCTTAGCCAGACCAGGATGATATTTAAATAATTTATGGGTTTTTTTATTGTGGCAGAACCAGATTTTAAAAAACATAAATAATAATAACGGGTGAGCTGTCTTTTAACCTGAAAAAAATCAATGCTTGGGTTTTCAAAGGGGTCCGTGCATTGGATACCAAACTGCCTTGACAGCAAGCATGCCTGGAGGTGCAGAATTGCTGGTCTCCTTAATCCTGGGACGTCTTCATGGTTTTTCCTTTTGACAGAACAAAAAGGGCTTGTTGCCCTTCCAGTTTTCAAACTCTGCTGATCTTTCTCACTCTTAGTGCCAGGGACACAATCTGCTGTGGGTAAAATGCACTTTGAACAAAATACGTTACTTTTTGGTAGGTGTAATTCTTATAAGTAATTTGGTTTTTGAAGATTTTGTCATCCGTGTTTTTCTCTATAGCGGAGTATTTGACATTGATGTTCATCTTTTCAGAGCCCAGTCTTATCTCTACTCATCTCCTTACTGATACTGAGTGCTGGCAGGATTTCACAGGACCTTCTGTATATGACATGTGGTGCAAACCTGAATCTTCTGTCAAAAAAAGATTGAGTCTTGCCTTCTTCCTTCCTTCCTTCCCCTACTTTGGGTAGATTTGCAGGTGAGCCTGTTTCTCGCCCAAGTAAAGCTAATGTAGAAATTGGAATGTTTTTACTTTTAAGGGAAATCCAGATTAACACCACTGTAATGCCGACTCATCTCTCTAATGTGAAAAGTGAACTAGGATGGAAATTGGTTTTAGTTTTGCAGTAAACAGTATCATAAAATATGTATGAAACTGAGAAGGGTAGAGTGTCTCCATGCAAGTATCCATATATATGTGTAATGACTGCCGGTAGACTGAGAAAAATGTACATAACTAACAAGGAATATTCCCAAACTGCAGCAAAGGTCACTGAGCAGGCTTACAGGTCACCTCTGCGCCTGCTTATAGCTAGAGCAGCTTGCAAGATTATGTGTTATTTCGGTATTTGGATGGTGAAAGGGAATGGAAATGTTTATTTTCCCCTCACAAACTCTCCTGTAGTTTTGAAAAGCTTTACCCTGTTGTCCCTCAAACTGTCGGTTGCTGCAAGACCTTCAGAAGACCAACCTCTTCTGCAAAGAACCGGCACGCACTGTGGTTTTTAAAGCAGGTCTCGTTTCAGCTAAGTGTTTTCAGTGTGAAAAATCTACCGAAGTAGCTCAATGTATTTCTAAGGATTTGGTGTGTTGTCCTGTAACCTGTACCGCTACTTCCTTATGCTTCTAGGAGAGGATCTGTGAGCTCTTGTGTTTGTCTGTATTGCTTTTGATGCTGCTTTTGTTTAAAGGCTCACTTCCCAAATAGCCAAAATTAGGCAGCTGGCTGGCAAAGGCGACTAGGTGAGAGGACTTCCTGCAGCCACCTCTGCGGGTCAAGAGGAGAAAACAAAGGAAACTTCCTTTAAAGAGCAGGAAGAGGTTTTGTTACTGCTGCCTTTTCTTGTGGAAGTGTTAGCCACTTGGCGTGTGCAGGGAGGGCGGTGTGGAGGTATTCAAAACATGTTTGGGGAAGGCCCTGGGCACCCTGGTCCAACCCCAGTCCTGCTTGGATAAGGTGACTGGAGAAATCCCAACGGTCTTGCTCATCCTAAAGCAGTGTGTGACTCTGGGCAGGATTGCAAGGTAACACTAGGCAAGTCAGTGCTGGTAAAACTCCAGTGGTTGTGTCAAAGGTGGGGAAAAAAAATTTTCTTATGTAATGAGACTTGTTACACAAAGGAAAATAACCCTTAAAATCAATTTACTGTCCTGTTTGTGCCAGGATCTGTTTTACTTGTGATTTTTCTGCCTCTGCCAGAAAACTTAGTCTATTATATAGCAAGAAAAACTCAGACTGAGTTTAGCTTAGCAGCCAAAAATGTGGTTGCTTGAAAGGTCCTGCTCTACTCAAGTCCTGCCTGCTTTCCAAAGTGCCTGCAGCAACTCAATTTGTCACCGAAGCAAAGAGGCAGAAGGATGAACTTGTTGACAGGCGTGGAGGAAAGAAACAAGATGATGGATGATAGGTGAAAGAGCAACCTGCTGTGAGTGGGGCCAGATCCTGCCAGGTGCTAAAGACCTCTAATGCCATTGCCTTCAGGTCAGACCTGCAGATAGTTCGTAACAAGATCATCATCTGAATCAACTGAAAACAAATCTTTCCTGTTAGGAAACAAGCTGCCTGTGGCAACTGCTGATGTTGGGTCTTCTCCCTAACTCATCGCTTTGGGCAAATACGAGGAGTGTTACAAGTGCTATCGTAGCTTTCCAAGAATCTGAACTGATCAGTGTAACTTCTCAATTGCTTCAGCATGTGCTCGAGGTCATACTCGTGTGGTCCTCTGACAGCATCACTGTGGAGGAAGGGCAGCTGATGGATGCAGGGACTTATCAGTCAATCTCTCTTCAGAAAACTGATGAAATAAGCAAATACAATATCACAAAGTCATTTAATAAGGTCATAACATACACAACATACTGTTATGTACAGCAAGACTTTTTTTTCTTCCAACCCAGGAAAAATAGTAGTTTAAAGCAAATACCGACTGCAGCCTTAATATGTGTTTAAGCTGGACCACAGTGTTTTCATTTACGCTTTCCTCTCCAAATGTGTTGGAGGGAGAGGCTGGCCCTGCAGAAGAACAGGATGTAACACTGTATTTCTGCAGATAAGCTCTTTTCTGAAGCTGCACTTAAAACTACTTGCAGGTTTATTCCACGCACTACTGGGTGGCAGATAAATTTGGTTTTGCCTGGCCTTCCCCAAACTACTTTCCCCAGTTGAGCTTAATGTAAGGCATGGTCAAGTGCACATTACAGCTGGGAAAGGGCAAATAACAGTGTGGAGGGACCACCTGGCAGCCAAGGCAGTGCCTGCCCACGAGCCCTGCTCTGCTTCACTCTGGTCTGGAGCTGAGCAAGTCAAAACTAATTGTGTTACTATTTAGTTACTATAAGCTCATAGTAAGCAACTGAACAGGGATATCACGTGGTATGACAGACCAGAGCAGTGAGCTCACCAGCTTCTGGGCTGTAACAGATTGCGGGAAGACATAATAATGTCAAGCGTGGAGCTAATAGACGATGCTGCTGTGTGCTGCTCAGGATAGCTGCAAGTAAATCGCTGTGGTTTTCCAGCCTTGAAATTCCAAAGGATGGAGAATAACATTCAGTTCAGTCCCGCAAAATCCAGAGAGGCAGCCCCGTGTGTTCTTCTGATGGCCATGAGCAGAGTGGGGTTTGGGGAATTGTTTAAAATAGGGGAACCAATGACAGTGAATTCTCTGAGACTAGAAATGCCATCAAGGCAGAGTGTTTGGATTCTTTGCTGAAGAATAACTGCAATTAGGAGTGTTATTGGTAAAAACGACAGAAGAAAATGATGGTTAAGGTTGCAGCCTTATCTGTACACCAGTGTGTCAAACAAGGTATTGCCTTTTGAGTAGAAAAATGCTGTTCTCTATGGAGTGGGAGAAAGCTGTGCCTGACGCGGTCTGCACCCAGCGTTGTGTGTAGACTGATAGCCTCCAAATGGTGCAACCTGTGTTTTCTGTTTCTGATAATACTGCTAGGATATGAATATTAAACATACTCTATACTCTGCCCTTTGCCTTGACTGGGATTAAATTAATTACTAAAGGTTTTTTCTGTCTGGCAGGTGGGAATTTGAAGCTTTGGAGGTAAATAGATTTTGAAGCAATCCAGTAATAGGCTTACAAGGCTGAGAGGCAACAGAGCTGAAAAGTGAAAAATCAAGAGGCTGGACCATTAATACCTTCTTGAAAAGTTAATCAGTTCATGACAACAGCCTGGAAGCTAAGTAGTGGCTCTGCGGCGGGGTTTGCATCAGGTCGAAATTGTGCAGCATGTACTCTGGTAAGCAACAGTTACACAGGTCTATGTTGAATGTTAAACATTTGTGGTTAACTACCTCTGTAGAAAGATGTAACATGATCTTAGTAAGCTTTCCAGAACTACCTGAAGAGAAGGGCTAAGTGTCCTCAAAGAGTCCTTCCAAAGTAGATTGCCACTGCTTAGCTGATATCACCTTGCGTGTGCCAAACCTAGGGTTCCATCCTCTATTTGGATTCAGTGCTGAGGTGGCCAAGGCATGATGGGGTCACTGACTCCAGATCCTCAAGGGAGGGTAATACCCAAGGGCTCTGAGTGAAGGCTGAGGTTGGTTGTTCTTAGCCTTGTCAAGGAAAGTGTCAGTGTTGCTGACAGTGGTTTCAGGGGTGCCAAGAGATAAAAACAGAGTATGAGGGTCTCTTGGTGGCTTTGGGGACCGGGCAAGTGGCTGCAGTAGTTCAGGTGGTGTCTGGAGAGAGGTCAGAGGCATGTGGTTGCATCAGAGGGGGAAAGTCATGGGGAGGGCTAAAAGATAATGATGTGAGAAAAGAAATAATCGAGGATGAGAACAGCTGTATGATAATGTTATTAACTGAAACAAAAATGTAAGAGGAAGATGAAACTAATATTGCTGCGAGTCTCCAAAGCATTTTTCAGAAACGGGTAAAATACTAGTGCCTGTCTGCAAAAGGGGCTGCAGGTTTTCCTGTTGTCTGTCTGCGTGGTAATTTAGTTTCCTTAAAGCTAAATGGATTTGTTTAATCACATGGCTTCAATTTAATATAATGTTATCTGTGTATACTCAATTATCGGTTACTTCCATCCAATGATGCATTGAGACCTTTTCACCAGGAAACGTCTGGAAAATTCTAGAGGTGTTACTGCAACATTAGCATCTGGGGTAGAGTAATTCTTCTGGAAATTAAAACTTCACTGCCTTTGAAATATTTAAGCGTCTTGGTGTTTTAAAGGACGTACCTGACTATGAGGTATGTAGAAAGGAGGATGTCTGGGTGTCTGGCAGTTTAGTAGATGCTGCTGAACTGTGAAATAGTGCAAAATTAAGGCAATCTGGACTTTGGTTATAAATGCAGTGACATCTGTGCCACTGAATTCCTTCCCTGTGGGCACAGTTAGAAGCAGCAGACGCTAGTTTCTATGGAGGGTGTGTTCTTCCAGCCCCCACCGGCACTGGGGCCTCGTTGCCTTCCTACCTGCCGCTTGCCAAGGTGTTCACCTTTCCCACATGCGAATCAGCTGTAATGAAAGACCTTACGAGCAAATGGAAACTGCAGTGAGTGGTTGAGACCCGCAGGTGCAGGGGTGGACGGAGCTGTTGCGTAGCGGGATTTACAATCCCCTCAGCTCCAGGATGCTCTGCTGGTTTTAGGAGGGCTGAAGAAATGTGTCCTGTTACATTATCAGTTCTGAAATCGTTTCTTTGAGAAGTCTTTGCAGATAAATTAACAAAGAAAGGGAATTTAGTCCAGTTTGGGATTTGCACAGAGTAGTGACATGAAAGGGAAGGGGGTAGGAGTGGGCTCTGGTAGCAAGCGCTGCCCTTGAAGACGTGATAAATACCTTAACTCATTTCCTGAGGTGGTCTGGGTTTAGGTAGTAAATAACTTGGGGTCCAAAAACTTTGAAAATTTTTGCCCAACTGAAAGAAGATATTTTTTTAATTAACAGATATTTGGTGAAACAAAGACACCACCACCCCAAAAAAAAACTTGTTTGAAGTGTCTGTCAATTACTTTTAAAATGTGTAGAAAACACTGCCTGAATTTTTTCTCTTCTCCTCCCTCTTTTTCAATGCTATGTGTTAGTTAAAAGCTTTCCTATACCTTATTGAATTTATAGTGAATTTTTAACCTAGAAATGAAATACATGGATTTTTCCAGCAGAAAGAGGTAACCTTTTATTACTACAAACATTTCTGCAATTCAGGTCTTCGGTTTGGTGGCTTGTGCACCATTGCATCTTGCTGGGTTGGGAGCATGTACTGCTTATTAACCAGAACTCCTGTGCTTTACGTGGTGAACAAGGAAAGAGAACAATCTTAAAAATACTTCTTGTGCGTGAAGTTGAGGTACAAATTCCTGCTATGCTCTGCAGCTCCTGGATAGTACATGTGTTAGGAATATGAAAATAATACTGGTAACTCGAGTAATTTTTTCAATTTGCTGCACAGTATCTTATAAGATTTTTGTATGATAACTCCATTTTTATTTCTACTTTAACTGTTTATCTTGTACTTCTGTGGAAAATACCAATAATTCTGGAAAACAACCTTAAAAGGCACTGAGTGAGTCTATCAATCTTAACTGATTCATAATTGAAGTGTGGATCAGATGCTATTCCCAGACAAATTTGTCTGGTTTTAGGTTTTATGATTGGGCTTTTTGTAGAAAAAAATTTTGAAAACTTGTATAAATTTTTGAATCCTGTTGTGTTTTCTACATTTGTGTAGTTTGGTAGTATAGACCTGCTTGGCCCTTTCCTGAGAATGTATTAGTCAAAATGTGAGTCAAAAAACCCCATGGGCGATAGTGTAAATGGAGTTGGAACATCTCCTGTTAGCTGAACTAAGGAGATCATATTGGATACACAAAATTTATAAGCTTTATTTCCCCCTTTCCTTCTGGTTTTCCCCATGCCTTTGCAGAGCCTGCAGCTGTGGTACCCAGCGGTGGGGCAATCAGTGGGGCTGGAGCACGCTTAGCCCATGGGCTGCCACCTCAGAGGGGTGCACTAGTCCAAGCCACCTTTTGCTGCTCCTGCCCTAAACCTGTAACGTTACTGCTCAGGGTTTCTCTAGGCTGGTCTTTCATCAGCTTTGACTGAGGTGGTGAAACTGGTGGTTGAGATCTTAGCTGTCCCCAAACTGCCTGCTCTCTCCTATCAAAGACAGCTGACATTCAGAGATCGGTGGCTGCTTCTTTCTCTTTATGGTCTCTGTGGTCTGCCCGGCCCTGCCCTTGGGCTATCATCCTCCATGCAGGGTGAAGTTCTACATGTCTACATACAGCTGCATACACCCCTTGATAGCTCTCTCAAGAGACTGATAACCTCTTTGGTTGTCTCTGACCGAATAAAACACTGTTCTCTGTCATGTGAAATGTCCACTAGTGTTTGCTGTGCTGGTGCAGAGAGGGAAACGAATGAGTACCAAGGACCAAGTGGCAGCCACGGAGGTGGGAAGAAATCGCCTTTCCTTATGGCAGGAGCAGCTGTACATACGCCCAGCACCAGAGGAGGGCTCCCATTTGTTTGATTTTGCTTGATGGTTGCAGATAGCCATGCTGCACGCAGATGATGGAGCCTCCCTGAGTTGTACACTTGGTGATGGAGGAAGGCAAAACCAAGATGCATTTTTGCACAGATTTTATTGTGACTGATGCTGGCTTCCTGAAAGACAAGAAATCCCTTTCCAAACTGTCTGGAGATGCACTTTTAGCAAACTCTATTACCCACTTTAATTCCCTGATGAGCATGTGGCTGTTATGGACCTTATTCACAGGGTCCATGCATAGGAGAGGCAGATGAAGCACAGCCTGAAGCTGGGTTTTTCTGGAGTGCTTCTGGAAGCAGATATGTGCATGTTACTTGTGTCAATCTGAAATACTGTGCTGCCCAAAATCTTGTGGTGTGATTTGGTCTGGAACTGTAATTTTAGTGACCCTGTGGCTTTGTCACTATGACACAGTGATGCTATGGCTCTGTCTTCATGGCAGTTTGAGACATATACCAATGTCTTTGAGTTAAATTTCACTGTGCTAATCAGAATACCTTGTTGACTGCAAGCCACGATGACAGGGACTTTGTTTCTGGCTGAGCAAGCATGCTGGAGAGGCCGAATGCTGGGGAGAGGCAGTTCACCAGCTCTTTGGCTTCTCTGCCTAATAACCCCTGACCTGCTTGCTTACCTGTTTGCATGATATAATCCCCACAGATACTGGAGCATGGGCTTTGAATCCTTTTGTGTTCTCAAGAGCATATAGCCCAAGTGAGCAGGGGTGCCTTTTAATTTTCTGGAACATCTTTTCACTGCTCTCTCATGCCTTTCTCCTAGGTTTCTGCTGGCTGCTCTGCTAGCTCAGCAAAAGGCACCATATGCTTTCTGGCTGGCCAGCCTGGAGCTGTCAGTAGGCTGGCTGGCCAGCTGGGTGGCAGGTACATGCTTTCACGCTGCCCAGCTGGGAGGGATATTCAATTTTGACCATCTGGCTGCTGTCTCTTAAGAGCAAAGAACCAAGTCAAAGACCTGAGCATTGGCAGCTGGAGGGCTTAACAAGTGGGTGTCAGGCTGTGTGGGGAAAGTGGGCTTTTCAGATCTGCTTTGTGTGCTTCTAAGAATCCAACCAGAAGAATTTTTTGCAAGAAGGAAGATTTTGGTTTGAATTTTTCCTGTGCTGTTAGAGTGTATGTGTTTTACACTATTTTGACCAAAAGAGGAAGTTGCATTTCCTTTTCTCGATGTATGACAATTACACACTGTGACATTTTCAAAATTGTCATGGAAAATACCTCTTCGCACCGACTGAAATAACGTTGTTCTTTTCCATATGAGAACATCTCCGTGTGCTTCAGTGGCGAAGCTCAACACCTTGATCCTACATCCTCTTCACCAGATGCTCTGTTCTTAGGCTGCATCAGATGATTCTGTGAATAGTTGAGCTGTGTGTTTGTGGAGGGTGTTTCACCTGCAAAGCAGAAAATGTGGATTGTATATACATTGAGGTGTTACTCTGAGCTAAAGATTGGTTCCACGTACAACTTGAAATACTTGTATTAAACTGACTAACATGGGGTTCAGATATAGACTTTCAAGTGTGCGCTTCAGAGGTGGGAGTTTGTCTATTTTATCTACTTTTTCAGCGTGTTCTTCTATTCCTGCTATCTAGAACTTTGGGTGTTTTATTGACTATGAATTGACTGTTGGTGTAAAACCATACAAGCCAAGGCTCTCGAAGGCTTAGCGATAGACCATTTTTATACACCAGTACAGTTTCTCTTTTTATAGTGTGGTGTGGATTTTTCTATCCATATGACAAAAGAAATGAGAATAATCAGTGTACCTATTCCTAAGTCAGAGGAGATGTTGGAGTTACAGATGCTGTTTTGCTGAGAGTAGGTAACCCGGATGCATATAGGCACCTAGAACCGTTGTCCAAAATACCCACGCTGGGCTGGCGTGTTTATCAGCAGCTCCAGAAGCCCTGCTGCCTTCCAGAGGGGGACCTGGTACCCTGCTGAGGTTACTGGGGCTCTAGGTATGTGTGTGTGGGCAACGGAATAAACTCATTCCTTTATCTCACTTCTAGCTGTAGTAATGCCTGCCAACAAACTCAGTTTTTAAGGATCTTGATTCGTATTTTGTCACTTGTCTCTTGCTGCTTTTAATATCTTTGGGGTAATCAATACAGCTTTTCAAAGTAGTAAGCTGTTTTAGTGAAAGATCTATTAATTTAATGAAATTAATGTGTGATAGCACAGTCTGTGCGCTGATACTGTTGAATTCAGACTGAACAAATACGATTAAGACTTTTGTCATTGACTTCAGGAGAAATTAGTTATAGGCTCTTTACAATAGACCAACCCTTCTCTCCCTTTGCTTATTTGGGGTACTTTTTTTATAGTTTCCTCTTCCTCAATATTTGTCTCTTCTCTGACATCTCTTTTTTTCATTTTCCTGTCATTTCTGTGCATACCTTCCACCATCCCCACCACTGACTATATCCTTCTGGGAAGACACTTACTGGAAGGTCATATACACAATGTTCAGCAAGTTTGGACTTAGCACTTAGTTTGTTTAGACTGGAATTTTAAAAGGAGCTGGATGTGATTTGACAATCTATTTGATTTTGAGAGCTTGGCTTTAGCGGGCAGGTATTCCCTGAATAGCATAAAGTGTGTCATAACCACAGTACCATGGCATGGACAGTCTCCCCCTGACCCATCTCCTGATGGGAAAAGTGGGACTGTTGCAGCTGGGTGAAGAGGAGCGGCCTGATCATTGGTAGTGTGGTTATAGCTGGACATAAGCTGAAACCTTTGTCTTGGCTCCTTGCCCAAGCCCTTTCTTTCCGAGTCTTTGTCTTAAGAAAAAAAAAACACACACAAACCCAGCAAACAAAATATTTACATGTCTTCAAAGTGGAAGGAAACTTTAATAGAAGTCTTCATGGGAAAAGCAGAAAATAGCTGTGATTGTGTGTGCTGTACCTTCAGCAGGCAGGAAGCTGGGTCTTTGTTGTGAAGATGTAGGCGATTAGTCTCAGACCCCAAACCACAGAGGTACTTGTGCAGATGGCACGTTGAGTGTGCTGCCTACCTGGTGGCTATAGAGCCACGTGGTTTAGATTAGAAAGGAAGGGATCAAGAGGACTGAGGGATATTTTTTAGGATAAAATAGGCGGAGCAGAGACCCAAATGGGCACATTGCAGTGATGCAGGTAAATCATGCAGATAAACAATCATTTCCCTGTCCATAAATTAGAAAGTGGTATTTTCCCTCAGTTTCAGTCTTTGATTGGAGAGCTGAGATTATAAACTAGTTTTAGTTTATGACTGTTGTCAATTATTACAACAGACCTCTGTCTTCTGCATCTTCACGGATCAGTAGCAATTTATCATCTACTTAATTGCATTAAGAAAATTCTCTTCAGTGGTGAGTTAACCAAGGAAGCAGAGTCTTCCTTTCAATCCTGAGGATATGAGTTGCAGTGGGGAATTTCCACTGCCTTCTCCTGCCTGAAAGCCAGACCATACCTAATGACTCACTTGCTCTTAATGAGTGCTGCTTAAACAAAAGAGAATTTAAGTCAGAAGGCCCATGCAAGGGTGATTCACAATTCAAATTCAAAAGTGCCAAGTCCTTTTTAATGATATCGGGCCAAAATGCTTTCATACTTTTTTGGTTTATAACCCTTTTCTTGTGAATAATTGTATTCTTGCAGCTTCGTGCTCGGTTTACTGCACAATTGTCAGGGCAGATGTCCCGTGAGGAAGATTTGCCGCCTAGCTCTGTGCTCTGGGATTTTTCTAATTGAAGGTTACTAAATGCTTGTGAGAAAGTTCACAAGCAAGCAAACAGCTTTTCTGGGAAGAAGAGGGAAGAGAGAACTGGAACATGACCCTTCAGGGAAAGTGGAGCCTCCTGTCTTGGTGATACCACCAAGTGGTACCCAAAAGGTGGCAGTTTGACCTCATGTCTGGAAGCTGAATGTCTGAGGGAGGCAAGAGGAGACAGGCTGTTGGGATACCTGTAAATGTCTGGCTGCTGACCTGCAAGGATGCTGAAGGAGCCCTGGGAGTGCTCCCTCCATGGGTGCAAACTCCAGCTGTCCTGGAGTAGGCACCTCCTTTCTCCCAGCCTCCTCAAATGGGTTCGGTGCAAGCACTGGGTCCCTAGAGCTAACTCTGTGTGCCTGAACTTGTGTCTTGCTGTTTGCTGAGGAAATGTTATTGATAGGGAATGGAAACACTCCTGACAAATCCCATCCTGTCCTTCCCAAGTGCTCCTGCTGGAATTCTGCTGTGACACGTCCCGGGTACAGGGTAGGGGTGTGCTCCGAGTCTCCTCTTTGAGATAATATTTTATAGATGCCTGAATTCTGGTAGCATTTTCCTTAGACTGGAAGTGCCCATTTCCTAAGGACTCAAACCCAGGACTGGTGCAGCTCTGAGGGAGTTTTCTCATTTAGCAAAAGCTGGACCTGCAAAGAGCAGCCATATGCCAGCTCGCACACTTAGAGGTACCAAATAAAAAGCCACCCTGAGGCAGTGGAGAATGTATAGATGCAGCAGATTCTGGTGGGAAGCCAGGAGGTCTGGGGCTGCGGGGGAGGGTGGACAGTAGCTGAGGAACATCGCATCCACGGCAGCGTATTTTCCAGGTGCCTCCTCCCATCAGGCCCATCCATTGAAATGTGAGGTGGGAAATGACTCCCTGGAGAATGGGAGGGGGATGTAGATGCAAAGTGTGCTAAAGTGAGCGAGTTAAAGTCAGTCCGATACAACATTAACCCACCATCATATACTAATTCTATGGGTCATGTTACAGGAAGGATAAATGAGATATTTCAGTTTTCTACCCCAATCTAACTTTTTTCATTGTCAGTTGATTCAATGGCAAGCAGGAAAGGTGAGCCGCTGCTCTAGGCAGCTGTAACTCCATCCTCCAGGCTACATGATTATCCTGAGAAGACGCCTGTGGATGAGAACATCTAGGCTGAGACCACAGGCTTTGCTGCCTCCGTACAATTCACTTAAAGTTCTGTTCAAAGTGAACATTTACTTTAGGAAGAGACACTGCATACTTTTCTTTCATAACTATAAAAGTATGCATATATCTAATGAAATATGAAAGGTCCTATATCTTATTCATGATCGCTGAAAGTTGCTCAACAGCCGTCTTCAAACACACCTCTGCAAGTATCCAAGACTACAATTTATGTGACAAGTAATGACATGCTAACATCTTTGAAAGTTAAGTATTTGTGTTAATTATTAAAGAGACATTTCATGTGACAGCCTGAATGAGTATTCTCGGGAAAGCCAGCTATCGTCTGTTGACAAAAAAGAACAGTATGGAAGCTCTGTGAAATATTTATCTGTATAACTTATGATTTAGTTCCTGTGTACTACCTCTTTAAATGTATTGGACGCTGTCTGATGAAAGCAGATGTCATTCTTTAACCAGGATTTGTGGCGTGTTGCAGAAGAGTCTGTCTGTAACAGCAGCCTGTAGAGACTTTTGTTTATGATTTTTTTCTTAATGTTTTTCCATTGCTGAAATGGCCCGACTGGGTTCTGCTGAAATAGTGATGTGTGGAAATGAAATTAGTAGAAAAACATCGTTAAGCCATAGGGGCAACTATGCTTGTGGTTTGGGTTTACTTTGGGTTTGGTGACCTCACAATACGGGGACAGGCAGCTTCTTAAGATACCCTGGGTGCAACAAGGTTGTTCCAGTCAGAACTTTATTTTTTCCTAGACCCTCTGCAAAGAGGTTGTTCCCCTCCATCAGCCATAGCTCAAACTACTCCTCTGGAGTACCAACTGCTGCATCCTGGCACGAAGGCGATGAGGAGGGAGGTGCCCCATGCCTCCTGGGACACTGTATCTTCCCTTCTGGTGTTAAGGGTGCTTGTCCCACCCCATGGGTCACCCACCAGCACCTGGGAGGCCAGTCAGGCTGCCTGACCAGAGCTTTTTCCTCAGCCATCACCCTGAGCTGAGTTTCAGTGCTCAGCATCATTGGGCGTCATGGCCGACCCTTCCCTGTATGGCATCGCCTTGTGCTGCATTTGCTTTGTGTAGTTGCTGTAACAAACCTATTTTTCAGTTATCAGTTGAACACTGCTCTTGATTTATATTTCACTACTGCTGTTATTGTTAGTCAGCGGCTTTTGTGCTGTATCTATAAATATTGATGGCATTTGGGCTCTCGGTTCAGCCAGTCTGCTGCTGCGGAGCACAATGTGCCCTCCACAGGGGAAATCCTTGTGGAAAACCGGAATTGAACAGATCTTAAGATTCTTCTTTTCAAATTTTAATCAATTTGCGTAACTATGAAGGAAGAATTTGTTTCAGAGCTCTTACCAGCTGGCATTACATTCTTTAGAAATAATTGTGTGCCCTACTATGCTGTTTAAATTTCATAATTTTTATATTCCAGCAGGCCTGTTCTTGCTGCAATATTCCCAGAAATAATAAAAAATCAGAATAATGAGATCCAGCAAAAATCCAAACTCTTACAGCTAGTTTTTCCTAACTAACTCATTTGAAAATCTGCTCTCTTACAAACTGACAGGTACTCCCCGACAGCATCTGTTGCATCTTTCATGTCATCCTGGTGTGTGGCAAAGGCAACCTAGTGTCTGCCAGGGAAGACGACACCCACTGGACGTGGGAACTCATTCAGGATTTTGTAGGAACACAATAATCTTGGGAATGCATCCCTCGTGAAGCTGCCATGGGGAATGTGACTTTCAAAGGGAACTTTTTTCTGCCTCAGTACTTTGAGTGAGTTTGTTGCCCTAATCTGATTTGTTATGTGCTCATCGTAGCTGCAAGCTCAATTCAGAACAATGTGCCATCGCATTGTAGAAATAGTAAGGCAATGTCATGTAATTCTCTGCTTTAGAAATATGAATTATTTTAGCTGCTGCTGTGTGTTTAGCAATAAACCTCAATTTCATCAGAAACACTGCTCACAAGACACCTATGCATGTGGCAATAATTTTGATTCTATATAATACGTATGGACTCCATGATCTTTAAGGTCTTCTCCAACCTAGAAGATTCTGTGGGAGCTGATTGAAGGATGACTCTGTACAAAATTTGTCTTAATATATACTTTGATTTTTCCATTTAACCAGTAGTTTTCCTTAATGTGTGAGAGTCTTCTATCCAATTTCGTATTTGACTTCATCATCAGTTTTTTCCCTGAATATTAGGATCAAATCAATACCTTTTAACTGTCCAAGGAGCCAGTCACCCATCTATTACACACACCAAATAGTGCAAGTGACAGCGTTTATGTAGCAGTTCTCTGTAAAAGCAACCTGATAATTTGACTTGATACGATATTTGGAATTTTCCAGGGAGCTGGTGCAGGGTCCCTTGATGGTCTTGTCTTGAAAAGAAGTCTGTATTCTACATCTGTAAATACATTGCTCTGTTTTTGACTGTAATATGCTTTTTTTAGGCATTGCCTCTCTAACAAAGTGAACAAACCCTGACGTTTTGGTCCCCTGGGGATATGGTGGTGATAACTTCATTGTATGTGTAAACATCCATTCAGTTAAGCATGGAAAATGGGATTGCAACTTCCCTAGAAGAGCCATCAGCAAACACCGAGGATTCTTGCACAACTGTGAGGCAGCGTTACCTTTCTGACAGCTGCCACTATGAGACTGATTTATAGTTATCTAGAAGAAAATGGATGGTGCATGAGTTAGGGAGATTTAAATATTAGGATCTATGCAGCTGAAGTATCCTGCAGAAGTGGAATATAACCTGGTTATATTCCTGAATATAACCTGCTGAA
>NW_010433019.1:24316-39871 GCF_000710305.1 Buceros rhinoceros silvestris
CCAGAGCAATTTTAGCAGATGGAAGAGATTTTGCTTTTCATTTATTCTGGTGAAAATGAAAAAGGAGTCAGGCTGACACCCCAGGAGAATGAAATACTCTATTTTCTCAACCATGAGCATAGACAGTGCCAGAAAAAACTTCTCTACACCAGTTTTTTGCTACCAAATTAGACTCTGTACAAAATACAGCGAGAGATATGAAGCTTCACTGGCTGGCTGATTCCTTGTGTTTAGCAGCCCCAGTACTAGACTGTTCAAGTCCACCTAAGTGATTTTTTTTGTTTTGTTATATTTGTGTCATTAGCACTTGTTGTTAACATCTGTCCTTCTTTTTGTGAGAAGGTCATAACTAAAAATAATAAGAGTTCCTTGGAGGTATACAGGATTCCTCTACCTTGGTAATTCAACAAAACCCACTGGTGTTTTCCCACTAACATTTCCTTATAATTAAAAAATTAAAATTTTCAATTTAAATATTGGTCTCAGTTATTCCGTATCTAGTGAGCTACCGAAATCCAAGCAGAAGAATAATTGTCTTTATGTACAGAAGAACCATTATAACTTCTGTTTTGCATTGTAAAAAAAGTTAACGCTGTGTTGGATTTCAATAAGGAGTGAAGCTAGAGTTGTCTGAGTAGCTGATACATCAATTTAAGTATATTTGGCCATTAATTAAGTGTCCTTTTTGCATGGGAATAGATTTCTCTCCAGGGAATTAATTACAGAACAGATTTCAAGCTAATCTATCTTTGCAGTCCAATGTAATATTATGCTGTAAAACCCACTTCCAGAATGAAGCTTGTTGCTTCATTAACAAATTGCTAACGAACTTTTTAAAAGAATTTGGCATTGCACAGTTAAAACCAAAAATCAGACCACAACTTCCTCTTAAATATACAAGTGCGATGCAGTGCCACTGGCTGATGCAATTCCATACCGATTTGAGGGAAGAACAGTTGATGGATCGGGGATGATGGTGTGTTTTTTTTTTTTTAACAAGTCCACTGAAATTTGGGTTCAATTTGGATATATTATTTAAAATTGAACATAATTTTTCCTTGGAAACAGAGATCAAGGTGTACACTCACAAAATTCTTTTATTCTACCATACCCATTTTTTAATCTAAACCGTCCCAATAACCCTTCTACTTAAATTGATTGTGACTATTTCTCTCAAGATCTGATTATCCTTTCTGTCAGGAATACCTGGTCTTCTGGAATGAAGGCTAACATGTTCTGCATCTTTGATCTTGCAAACCTGTATCCATGCACCTACATTCAGTGATGTTGGTAAGAGTTAGTCCTGTTGAGACTTTATTACTAGGAATTGCCCAACTTTCTTTAAACATATGCAAAACTGTTTGGATGTCCTAGATTGATACCAAAAGCTTCGCAGTCTTGGCAACAACCTCATTTATTATGCTCTGGAAAAAAAAATAGGGAGAATGTGTAATTTCTATTTACTTGGAAATACCACTAGGCCTGGGACTAAAAGTGATTATGTTGTCTAATTATAAATAAAACTATTGGTCTAGAGAAAACCCAGCTGAAGAATGCAGTGGAGGTACTTGCTGGTGCAAAACCCCTCCCAGCTGAAGCGTAGTAACTCCCTGGTGCTGCCACCAGCCATTCCCGTGTTCTCCACTGCACGAGTCCACAGGACAATGATAGTGTTGGAGATTTTCTTCTGGATGGAAGACAAAATGCAGCATTCAGTGCAACTGCAGTCCCTCTTGTTATGCTTTCAGTATAGCTGACCTCGTTTGAAAACCTTCATTTGTTTTTTTTTCCCCATTTGATTTATTTTTGCTGTAAGCCATGACCTTTAGGCAACATTATTAAGTGGAATCACTTTTCATTTGATCCTGCTTTTTAACAGCTTTCTGTTTTACCTGCTTTTTCCTCCCCAGGAAAGGTTAAGTGGAGGTGATCTCAATCCCATTTTCTGTCTTCCCCACTTCGCTCTGTTCTGGCATATCCTTTCCGTAAGCTCAGAATTGCTGTTGTTTGAGCTCGTATTTCCACTTCTCCAAGGGAGAATTTCTCCTTGCTGATCTCATTTGTGTGTAGTAACACAAAATCTGCTCTTAGCTCTTAGGCTTGCATCTGAATAGCTTTCCAAACTTTGGTACACCCATGACCTCAATCGCTATCTAGCACAATAAAGGTCCTGCACTTATTTATACTGTGGGGCCAAGCTACCTCAAGCCTCCTTCATGATGAAACCAAAGAGGCCAGTGTACCCTCTGCGGTTACCTTGGGGCAATATATTTTAAGCACCTTAAAAGTGAAAATGAACAACAAAGATAAAAACCCAACACCTTTTTTAGCCTTGAAGCCAGGCTCATAGACCATCAGGAGTCAGAGCTGTAGTAAAACTGGGCCTTTTATCACGAGAAGTGAAAAGGTTGAGAGGACACAGCAGGAGATGGTGCCGTGGTCAGAGAGAAACAGCTTTTCTTTGGAATGTTTTTGGTGTGTTGTGGTCCCAGGAAAATACATAAGAGCATCTGAAATGGGGCTTAGCATTGTGGTGGTGATGTGAAACAGAAAATACTGCTATTAAAAGTATGGATACGTATGATTAAATATATATATGCAGGTATTTATTTGCCTGAAGGGGGTATGAATGGAGATGAAAGCTTGGCAGTTGGTCGCCAAATGTAAACAAAGTGAAAATGAGTTTTTGGCCTTTGCAGGCATAGAAGGAGTGTGGAGCTGCAGCACAGCGTGAGGGAACATGCGGCAGCTTTCCTAAACATCCTGATGGCTCTTTGAGGCTCTGGCTATTGAAAAAGCTTGAAAAACGTATTGCTGCAGCCTCAGACTGCATGGAAAGGTCTTTTTTGCCAAGACAGACCACAAGTGAAAACTTGAGAGGAAAGAGCTGGCTGTTAACAAACATGTTGCTTTGTCTCTGCTCTGTGCCACCCATACACAAGAGGTTCTTCTGCAGTTTGAAAGATTTCTTTTCTCTCTTTTTTCCTTTCATGTAAACGTTGGGCTGGGTTTGTGTGGGCTGCAGGAGGATGGAATGAAGCAGTTTCTTGCTGGCAAACAGCTTGAAGGCTGTTAAACAGAGGAGCCCAGCAGAGAGGAGCGGGATGCGCTGATGTTCCCAGCGTAACAACTGGCGGATAATGTGCACCAGCTAATCAGGGCTCAGGGCTGGTGCCAAGGCATCCTGTGTTCAGAAAATAAACTGATTTAGGTAAGCTGAGAAATGAAAGAAACGCCAGCAAACCTGAAGGGTGTTTCCTAACCAGGATGGGAGCTGCTGGCAGATGTTGGTGACTGGGGGTGCAGAGCAGCCTGTCTGGGGAACAACGATCACAGTATGATTTGCAGTGAAATAATATTTGCATTTTTAAATAGAGCAATGAATATATACACTTCCAAAATTGTGGATATTGCCTCCTAATGCAGAACTGGATATTAGTGAGACTACTAGAAAGCGCACTTTTAATCTGGGCTTTTAAAATTCTGTTTTACAGGAAAAATTCTGACAATATACATTATGTGTGAGAGTTTGGGCTGCTGTTACGATGAATCTTGAGTGATTTTTGGGCTGCAAAAGAGATTGTTTCTTCTCTAGGAGACAATCTTCTGGAAGGAATGAGTTAGACTGGGTGCATGTAGTAGAGATTTGCACTCACACCACTTTAATTTACAAGTTTTGTGGGAAATGGTTGTGAAATGCAGGCGTCCCGTTCACCAGGTAGACTCTGTGTCTAAAACGCTGTGAGGTATCTTTTGCATATTACGCTGTTCATGCTCTGGCATAAGATAAAAGCTGCTCTTCAGTGTAAGGCCACCACTGTGTACTTAATGGTTGCATACCAAAATAGTTAGAAAATATGTGCAAGCAGCCAGCCACTACTGACTCCAGCTTAGCTAAATGTATAAAGTTTTGATTAGAATTGGTGCAATTTAAGCAAAAAACCCTGTATCTGAATTTGTCCTTGATTTTTTTTTTTTTTTTCCCAACGGCAGGTTTTGCCAAAAGAGATGCTATACGTGGAGTGTCAAACATGTAGAGAAAGAACAACGTGCTCTTAATCTGTTTTGTAAGCAGCAAAGTACAAGTTCCAGGAGCCACGAGAGATCCCTAAGAACACTTGCATCCCAAAAAGCTCCGAATGGGAATTGTGAAAATGCAATAGTAAATGCACTCAATGCTGGCTTTTCCCCAAGGGAAAAGCCTTTTTCGTTACTGTTCTGTACATACCTGCATTTCATCTACTTAAAATATCTTTTTGATTTTTCCAGTCTCGCACATTGGAGGAGCTGAAATCATTAATGATGTATCAGAAGGTTGCAAAATTTTCATATAGCTTTTAGACTTGAAGGATAATGGCTGTTTCAAGAAACAATAACAAGAGCTACTTGAAAAGAATTAAAAATAAATAAAAGAAAAAAGATGAGAGAGGGAACCTCCCCTGTGACTTTATGTCCTTTTGGTTTATCTGGAAGAAAAACTGAGTTCGTGTGACAGGAGTGAAAAGGGCTTTGAATGACTCTGGAGTTAAGCTCAGGAATTTCCAGTAGTGAATAGGTGGGATGGAATATAAGAACTTGTTGACTGTTGAAAACTAATCGTCTGCTTTTTCTTGTAGCAATAGCTGGTCTTCGTTGTATTTTCTCCCTTCGCATTTTTCATCAATATATGCAAGATTGAATTGCTCCTGGGAAGAAACTACACAGTAATAGATTGGGTCTAGGGTATCTTAAAGGTATTTATACCATAAGTGGTTGAGCGAAGCACTGGTAGGATTTACCAGAGCACCTGTGCAGATTGGGTACGTAACTGCTGCGGTTTAATGTCCTCGGAGCTACAGCTGATGAGTAATAAGATTTTCTTCAGCCATCCCTGAATGCACATACAGCTGATGGGCTCCAAGCTGTTTGCTTCTGTAAGGATTTTCTTGCTTTGTAATTCCAAGCTTGCTGTTTAGCCTCCTACGTGGGGAAATTCAGTGCTGTCTTGTTGGCTCTGCCTTTATTGGCATTGGTTGGCTCATTCGGGGGCAGACCGGTAGTGTATCACAGACTGGCAGGGGTTGGCATGGACCTCTGGAGATCTAGCCCAACCCCCTGTCAGAGCAAGGTGCCCAGGATGGCATCTAGGTGGGTTTGGAATATCTCCAGAGAAGGAGACTCCACAACCTCTCTGGGCAGCCTGGGCCACACTTAAAGTCAAGAAGCTTCTCCTCATGTTCAGGTGGAACTTCCTGGGTTCTGCTTTGTGCTCATTGCCCCTGGTTCCTGTTGCAGGGCACCACTGTGTGGTATTTTCTAGTTAAAGACCACTTCTCACCTCCCTTGTTTACTTCTGGTGGCGGGTACTCGGGCTGCATGTGGCTATCAGTGTGCTCCGAGAAACCCCCTCCTTCCTGCCTGTTTTCAACACTTCTAACAAGGAGCATTTTATTATAATGAGGGAAATGACATTTGCACCAGCCCTTTCCAAGCAGCTGCCCTGCAGGGAGCTTCGGGACATTTGATCTCGGGCTTGTCAGTTTGTGCTGTCTTCTGCCTCCTCTTTGACCACTTGCTTCTAATTTGGTTGGACTCCAGTAGTGTCTTGGACCAAGCATGGTGGGTTTCGTGACAGCTGCGTTGCTGCTGTCCCTTGAATCACTGTCCAAAGAGTTGGCTGAACTTTTGCTTCAGTGTGAGCCATAAATGATCTGATGCTCATTCACAATCAGTTATATCCTGTGTGATAATGATGTATCTGAACACTTTAATTCCTAAATCCAACCATGTTTATCACAGTGTGTGGGGTACATCATATTGTACATTAAAAATATTAGTTCTTCCCTGGTCCCAAGTTCTGACATTTAGGAAATTAAACCTGAGAACCCTCAAACTTCCAGCTGGGAGCCACTGATGCTTTTAACTGACTCCCATCATGACAGCTTTACCAAACGTCTGACTTGCTAATCAGAGCAAAGAGATGTGCTCTTATTTGACTGAATCTTCTTTATTTCCTCTGTAGCCCATACAAATAAAATTCATCCCTTGGACTGATGCACCTTTGGTATTGCACAAAGACTACAGAAGCCAAAATTTGTGCAATTCCAGATTAACAGACCTTTGCAGATGGAAATTGTGGCTTCAGTTTGCATACGGTGAGAACCCAAGGAGAACGTTACTGCTTGTTGAGTATTGCCCTCAGCTCTGAAATAGTTACAGTATTTTAGTATTTGCGTTGGTGCTGTTGATTAAAGTTGAAGAGCCTGCAACTGTGTTGTGCTACATTCAGAATTTCTTTCAAAGTATCAGAGAACTAGTTTATCATTCTTTCCTAGTCTTGATTAATTATTTGAAATCTTCTTCCCTTTCTCCACCCATATGTTAGATGCTTCTTGTTTCCTTCCGATGATTCAGATTATTCAGGCGTAAGAATCGAATGCCATTATGGTTCAGCTACAAGAGTTTTACATTAGCCAAAATATGAAAAACAGATTCCTCATAGTTTATATGAATGCAGAGATTGTAAATTGTATTGACGTGCTGTGTTTAGGGAAATCTTCCTTTACCACTGTCCATTTGTGCAATGTAAACTGATTCTTTTACTTGCCTCTCACGAGAGCATGTTCCATTCAGGGAAATACATTAAAGCTTAAATTATTCAGTGTACTTTGCTTTTGATGTTCTGAAAACAAATTCAAATACAGCAAATAAATCCCTTCTTATATATTAAGAATGGAATAAATGCATGTGTTTTGCCAATAGAAATTATGCTTCATCTAGATCTTTCAGTTTTAGTTTTCATTTTTCAAAGTAGAGTGGGACTTTCGGTTTTCACTGCATCCTGTCTCTGTGTGACTCTTCCTCCTGAGCGTAAAAAGATGCTGTGTCACTGAAGGAGCAGTATGGGTTTTGTCCTCTCACATCACAGTCTGTGTTGACGTAAAGGACTTCTTGATGGAAGAGAATATCCAAGCTTTGTGGCATATTCTGTACAGTGGGCTCAAAACACAGGTCAGAGTAACAGGAACAAAATTTGAAGGAAGCTGTTTGACTAATGATAGTGATTTTTTTGTGGTCTGAGTAAGAAGTCAGATTTCTGTATGGAAAAGACTTTACCGCGCTCTTTGCACAGAAACTCATGTACAAATTGGACTGTCTGTTGACCTTTCTACGCTGATTCACTTTGAGTAATCCAGGCTCCCCATTGTATCTGAGTTCACCATAACGATTGCGTTGCTTCAAACTGAAGGTTACTTGCAGGAAGATGTACAGAACAATTTCTGACTTTCAGGAAAGTATTCCTAGGGAAGGTTACAATTATTTGCTGCTGCTCTTAGCTCCGAGGTAGTACCTAGGGATAGACCCAACAATTTGGGGTTCAATTCTGCTAGAGCAGGCACAAGTACAATTACAAGGAGTTTCTTCTCTAAAGACCTCAAATATTATAGAAATTATCCAAAGTGAGTAGCGTCCACACTGTACATAGTAGCATCACTTTTGTGATGGGTTTGCTGATAAAAATTAACTGGTTTTATGGGAGAACGTGCTACAGAGCACCTGGTCTCACTTGGCGAGAAGGATGAGGGTCCAAAGGGCAGAGTAGAGTGAGGAGAGACATCACGGGTGCTCCTGGACCAGTCTGAGATGGTCACGCTGGGCTTCAGCTCAACCTTCAGCTGTATGTTTGAAGAGATTTCCACAGGTAATTCTAGGGTTTATGGAAATAGCTCAGGTTTTGAATAAATTAAGAGATGGATAAGCTTTTGTTTTCCTTATTTGTTCTTCCTTATGAGCAGGAGGTATTTGAGTTGTCGTCTGTGTGTTAGCAAAGCCTCAACAGGGAGCTGTTGTGTGGGAAGTGGAAGTTATTTATGTCCTGCCTGTAGTGTGCTACAGCAGCTAATTTTACTAATTTTTGGAGTTTCTGCTACAGCTGTGTTTATTTCATGGACAGAAGTACTGGGATTCCTGAGGTGAGGGTGGTGGAGATGGGAGTGCTCTGCACGCAGCAGCCACGGTGCAGAATTTCTGTGACGACTGCCTGCCCATTGCTTTAGTGCCTTGTTTTTCCTCCTTTCTCTCTGCTTTCATCTAAACAAAGTTTTCTGCCCTTGAGTTTCAGGAGTCGGTATTTTCCTGTCTAGCTTTAACTTTCTCTGCAGAGAAGAGGTGACATTACTGGCTCCTGTGGTGACTGCATTAAACAGATTGTTTGATGTATTTACCTTCATTTACTTGAGCCTCTGACTGTCAGTTTTTATCCTTCTCTGACCTTCTGAGAGTTTATGTATGGTTTCAAAGCTAATAATATCTGCTAAAACAGGCATCTGCTAGAAATCATTTGCTGTGCTACAAATCACTCTAGAACAGGTTTGAATTCAGCTGGAAAATTGAGGAGACGCTGTTACCTTTATGCAACCTATTAAATGTCTTTGTGTAAGAATAAAGAACATGTTGATTTTATATGACTGGTTAATGATCATCTTAAAGAACAGCTGGAGGACAGAAAGACACAATACACAGGGATGGCAATGAGCTTCTCTTTCTATTGATGCTTAGGGGTTTTTTTTCTTTTCTGAAATCTAGAGAAAGTATCAGATCAAAACATTAAAATTAAGAATTGTCAGGCAGAACCAGCTACTGCAGTTACATGGGGAATCTAAGAAATTGCCTGGTGAGCTAGACCAAGTTCTTGCAAGCTAGCTTCATATTTTCTTCAGTTTAAGAAACAGAGGGAGAAAAAAACCTCCAGCATTTAAGTATTTTAAACCACTTGATGAGTGTATCTAATGAGAGAACTGTGACAGCTATGCTGCAGTCAGTGCAGTGAGGTACAGGTCTCACTCTGCTTTGCAGATCACTTAAAAATCTTCGGTAATGTCTTCCGGGCTGTGATTTCTGTAATAAGTGTTTATTACACTTAGGAATATTTATACAGCATGTGAGCTCTGAGAAGTAAACTGTTAAAAATTCCAGGTTGAGTATATACAAGACAAACTGAGGGAATGTTCTGCTTGATATTTGCCTTTGATCAGAAGTTTAAACTGTTATGGTGATTGGTGTGCCTCTGGTTCCTTGTTGTTATCCATGAAAATAGTTAAGTGGTACTGGCAGATGAGAACAATCAGAGCTCCCATTCTGGTCACTAGATCTCGAGCAGAGGTTCTGCTCGAATCACAACCTGCTTTCTACAGCTGCCTTTTTGTTCTTGTTATTTAAAGCAATATGTTCCTTTTTCTCTTATTAGCTTCTAGAGTGCAGCTAGTAAAACTCACAGAACTGATCGCCTGTTGCCCCTTGCTTTATCTTAATTAAATTATTATCTTAAGAAAATGTGTACAGTGTTCCACGTTCCTTCCTCGGTCTCAGGTATGAACTTGTTCTACTTTGCAGAAGTGTAAATCCAGAATAATTCCTGTATTTTCACACAGTTAAATTAATGGATGTTCATAGCTGTGAGGAAAAGTTTGGTGCGCCCTCAACTGCTGGTAGTATCACCAGAAGAAAAAGAGTGGAAGGAAATCTAGTGTAGAAATGGAGTGTTTGGGGTTAGAAGAGCAGACCTTGGGAAGTCTGTAATAACAGTAGTTACCCTTTGGCTGGAGTCAAAAAGTACTTGAGATTAACATGGTGGGTTTGGTTCTGGTGTGCAGATGTTTGGTGATGATACTGAAGAACAAGATTCTGGCAGGATTTATGGCTGCCTGGAAAGCAGTGCCCTTCAGCAAGGATGGGGACAGCACCTCAAGCTTTCTTTTTTCCTGTGGGAAGAAATACGTTCCATATAGAATAGTGACTTTATTCTCTTTACTGTGGTGTTAAATCCACTGTATATTCAGTACGTGTTTCTGCACTTGTCTCCATTGTCATGCAAAGTCTACTTGCAAGTATGTGTTTCTGGAGGAGAAGGAACTTTATCCAGCTACAGTTTCTCTGCTCATAAATGTTGCTTTTTCTGGCTTTGGATGTAATGGAGGTTTTCTTCCCGTGTTTTATTTATTGATTTATGTGAAGCTCACAGCTTTTTTTTCTGCAGTCAAATAGGGTTTTCAAATCAGATTTCTCCGAGTTGCCATTTTTCTCGCTGCATTACTTCCCAGGTTCAACAGATTTCCCAGTGAAATACCTTCTCAGAACAAAGAGGGCACAGACCCAGGACTCCAGAGCTCTTCCCCTAGAGGTTTAGTGTCAGAAGCAGAGTTTATTTCCTGGCTTCTTGTAAAGTTTGACGTTCTTTTATGAGACTGGGCAAATCTTGCAAATCCGAACAGTGTTCCACTGTGCCTGATGGAGCACTCCCGAGACCTGGCACCACCCACCCAAAGGCTCCTTGCAAAGGGAGTGAGTCCCTCGCAGCCTTGTGGGTGGGAACGCCAAGACCTCTCTGGTAGGAAGCCAGTGACCCTGCAGAGTAGGGACCCCTTGGGCAGTGGTTTGCTGGCAGCCAAAAACTCCTTCTCAGCTTAATGTGTTTGATGTGGTGGGTGCTCAAAGCACTTGTCATATTCCCAACTGTCCCTCTGCAAATCAGCTTACAGGGTTGCCCCCAAACTCACTGGAGCACCCTTTTACAGGCTGGCAAATCACTATATCAGCCCTCCAGTACTCCAGAGGACAGCGTACAAAACCAGTCTGTGTATGGAAGTTCCCTTCCCGTTTGCTCACTGTGGGGCCTTTACTCGCTTCTAGGATATTTACTCATGCTGATAGGGATGTGCAAAGAGTGAGATGTAGGAAAGCTGCTAAAATACATAGAGCCTGGCCTGTGGGTTTAGCTCAGGGTTTAGCTCAGATCACCTCTAAACTACAGGAGCAGTAATTATGGGGTGTGAGGCTTGTTGAGCATGAGCTGCATCGATGGTCCTGTGCTAACTCAAATACAGCACGCTTTGGTGTATCAAAGTCTGGAATTTTATTCATATTTCAAGCCCACACTGAGCTACCGCTTTGGGGCACAGCAGAAAACCCTTGGCTGATACGCAGATGCTGTATTAGAGAAATGTCTAGTGGAAGAACATGGGCTCAAAGAGTTTCTGCAGGTCTCAGTGGGTGAAGTTAAGGTGGCTTTACTTCACGTTTCTTTTTAAGATCAGGTCAAGTTCCCTCAGTTTTTCACACAGAGTGGAGTGCTCTTGAGCACTCAATTGCCTTTGAGATCTGCGGTCCCTCTTGAACTGATTTCTGTGTCCATTTAGGACTCTAGACTGTAGCTGTGGATAAAAACATCGCTGAAATCCCTTCAGAGTAAATAAACCCAAATGTAAACCCACTGGTGGGCTTTCCCGGGGAGCCCAAAGGACTCAAACTCTTGCAGTCCCTTGCAGTTCAGCGAGGCTGCGTGTGCAGTGAGAAGAGCAAGAAGCTCATCTGATACAGGATTCCATTTGCAACCTGTTCTGGAAGCATCTTGTCATCCTTCTGCTGAGGGAGGGATTAAGATCTGTGCAAAGGATCATTACAAATCAGCATCTTTCTCCCAATTTACAGATCATCCCATTTAGCTCAAGAAATGAAGGCTCCTGTTTTACAATGAAGCAGTGACCGGAGCAAAGCGTCACTAGCACTTGTGTCTCGAAGTTCTCACAGGGGTGAGACATCTCTCTTCTGTCTGATATCTGGCTGTCTTAATAGTTTCAGACCTGTGCAAGCTTTTTATGTGGAAATTAATTATAAATAAAAATAGGAGGGAGGAGAAGATTGGGTTATCTATTATACTCTGTCTCATCCTTCCATGAAGCAAACTCCACTGGGCTTCAGAGAACTTTATGAAGAGCATTTCTAATGAAATCTGTGTTTTTCTTTTGTGATTTATGTGAAAGAGCAGCAAAGAGCAGGATTTTTTGTTCCTGTTTGCAGTAAGGATCTGAAATACAACATTCCCCAGAAAAACTGCATTGCGCAGATGTCCATGATTCTTACTTGTTGTCAGAGGAGACACTTTGACCTACACCTATACTTGCAGATGTCTCTTTAACTAACCCCTAACAAGTAACTCCTTTTTCTTCTGATTTGATATATGAATGGATAAAACCACCTTCTTGCTCAGACAAGACAGTACATATAAAGCTACACACTGCTGCCGTAGTGTCAAGCAGGTGTGTCCTCAAACATTTAATTTGTAAGAGCCTGGAACTCTACTAGCTCTTAATTTAAAGAGCATTTTATATGTTGGTGAAAGAATTTACATGTTGGCTGAAAGATTCTTAACTAGGTACACCTTTTGTTGTATCTCCTTATGGATCATCACACATTTCATTCTTTTTTTCTCTGAAGATGACTTGAGAAGTGTTACAGGGATCCTTCTGCGGACGGAGCCCGAGTCACAGATCGTATACCAATGTGGTTAGAAATCGTGCTCGTTTATTGTTTACAATACATCTCAATTTATAGACTCTTGTCCACCCGACTAGCTACATGGTGATTGGATAGCGTCTCTGTCACACAGACAGCACACATCTCTTAAGGCACTGTGGTTGGCTAAAAGGGGTTAGTCCACACACAGCTACTGTTTTGGTTAGAGTTAATAAAACAAGATGATTTCCCACACGATAGTGTTGCAGCTGGGTTTCGGCTGCTAAGTTTCCCAGAGAGAGTAGCATATTTTCCACAGTTCTAATTCCTGCTAGAAAGATACACCAACAGAGAAGCTTGCATCATTTCATCAGGAATGTTGCTGCTATGTATTTTGTAAAGCAGGAGCAGAACTTCCTAGAGTTGTATAAGGCCACTCAGGAAAATCTGCAGAACTGCTGTAATTTTCTGTTGATTACACAGGAATTTTTCTCAAGGGAAAGATGGATTTCTTCTTCTTTCTGGTTTAATTTCTGCTGTGATTAGACATTTTAGGGAAGTATCACAGTGGGAGTCTCTACTAACCATTTACGCAGGTTTTGAGTATATCCTAGTATTGTACGTAATGCCTTTGGTGTGTAAGGTGGGAAAAAATAGAAAGATAATGTGAAAACTGTTTTTAACTGATATTGTTTTGCAGTGTCAAGGTTTGTGTTTGTCGTCCTCTCATCTGAAAAGGGACTGCAGGGAGATGGGTCAGGTTCCTCTTGTCTTCACTCTTACGTGTCTCAGACTCAGGCCCTTTGGAGGTATTTGACAAGGGAGAGGCTTGTTGGCCAGCACTGCCCGGCACTGGGAAACTGGAACAGAGGGAAGGTGATTGCGAAAGTGTACCAGAGGTGTTAAGGGTCATCACATTAAATTACTGGGCATTTTGCATTCCTGTGGATTCCTTGCAGCAAAAAAAAAAAGGTCCGCTACTGTGTCAGTGCAGCCATGTTGCTGCTTTCAGCTAGGCTCCCTTTGGGAGTTTGTGCAGAACTCACCGTTTCTTCAGTGTAGGAATGGCCAGTTTTAGATCTGTGGGTTTTTAACGCATCAGAGGCTCGCAGGGTGAAATTTCATCTGTTTCATCTCATGGACTCAGACAACTGCAGGTTGTCCCATACAGGGCATAATGGCTTTCTCTCTCTTTTTCTTTTCCAATGGCATTTTGACGTGAATGGAAGCAAGAGGCTACTTTGGCTGAAGCAGCCACAGAGTTAATAGGATTCACATGAGTTTCCAGATTCATCTTGGAATTTGTAAATGCTGAGCTGTGAAGTAGGTGCCCATCTGTCCATGTTTGCTGTACTCAGCTGAAAATGGGCCGAGCACTAACGGTGCCAGTGAGAGGAACATTGCTGCAGCTTGTCCTGGTTGGGCTTTCCTGAATAATCCAGTTGATTGGGGTCAGGTGTTAGTGATGGGATCAATCTCTTTTTCTTCTGGTATAGACTTGCTTAAGAAAAGCTTTTTAACACAGTAGAGCTGAGAGAGAGCATTTCTAGTCCAAGAGAGGAACTTGAGTAATTTTGGTATTTTATTCCCATCTTGGGGCAAGAAGTTGAAAACTAAAAAATTCTAGACACTGATTACTCTCTATGTTTATCCAATTGTGTCAATGTTGGATTGAAAGAAAATATTTTGACATTGTTAGAGTAGAAATATTTCATTTTATTTGACTTAGTCAAAATGCTTCTTTGGAGCCCTGTATGCAGGGAAAAATCTCAACCCACTCAGGTGCTAGTGATTACTTGGAGTGCTGAATGTCTCCATTGGGTGTCTTTTGTCTATCGCGTGGGTGATAACACATTCCATTCTTTACTTTTTAGCAGAGAAATGGTGAGATTCTCTCAGGAGTGGCAATGGCCAGGAGGTTGTAGGGTGCCAGAGTGTTGCCAGATTGCTCAGGGAGGAGACAGCGGTAAAGCTCAGATGGGAGACTGAGGAACCTTAATGCTGTTTAAAAAAAAAAACAAACCAAAAACTTGCATGTTCTGTGAGGACTTTGTTCTGATAACGACATAGATTTGTTGCTGGAGTTATATGAAGTTAATTTTACTGCAGATGCCCTAGGAAGGGGTACTGGGAACTGCTGGCCGATGACTCCTTGCTGACCATTACCAGAAGCCATTACCTGTAGGTGCACTGAGACCTTCTGGTGTCCACCTGCCACTCAAGCAGGATTCGATATTGCAGCATGATGAAAGTTTTCACTGCACATGCTCTAAAACACATTGACACTTTGTGCTCAGCGCTCTGGAAACCGGATCAGAAAGATTGTCATATGTCTGAGCGTGAGCAATGCGTCTTCCTGAATGCTCACATTAAATACAGCCTTGGTTTTTTTTGTTTTGGTCAGTTGGCAGTGACTCCGCCAGCTGATTATCACTGTTACTCCTGTTTCCTGGGATACATTTGTGCTTTTTTTATTTTTTCCCTCTGTTTGTGGTTTTTTTCTTTTTCCCCTGTGAGACAACTGTTGAAGAACCAAGTTTCTCCTGGCAGGGTGGTAGGGAGCAGGGTGCTAAGGGTGAAAAGCAGAGTCATTGCCTGAAAAGTGAAAAGGCTTTGGCGTTATCTTTCACAGTCTTAGCAAAGCATCCCCTGAGCATTGGGGGGATGAGGGAAGGTGCTCATGGGGAGTAACATCAGAGTTGTTTAATGAAACAGCAGCAAATGAGGGATGAGGAGATGCAGCTGGTAAATGGATCTAAATCACAAGAGATAGAAATGCTGGGAGGGTAGGACAGCCCATGACGCTAATTTGTCACTGGTTGCCACTGGTGTGTGTACACCGTGTATTTATGGCTCTGCTCATGAGAGCTGTTGTCCCCCAGCCCAGAAGAGTGGCAGCTCTATGGGTGTGAGAATTACTACTTTGAGGAGAAGATGCTGCATCCAGCAGTGTGCAAAATGACTCTATGGGATTAAGGACAACCAGGCAGCTTTTATCTGTCTTTAGTTTGATTCAGCAGTGGGCTCTGGATGTATTCACTGTGGTGTTTTGTGATGGCTTATAGGTTTTCACTTGCTTACTGCATGGCACCAGAGTCAGTTCTGTATCTCATTGCTTACTCTGTTGTGGATTGGAAAGTTTCTTTTTATCTATCTCTTTAAGGGAGGAGCAATGATGCTGGAGAAGTATTAGCAGTGAGAGGAACTGGATTGAGGGATACTGCTGCTGCAACCACCCTGCTTTCCCCAGTGCCAGCACCGTTGACCTTTAGGGAAAGCATTTCG
>NW_010433019.1:39951-46763 GCF_000710305.1 Buceros rhinoceros silvestris
GTCCTATTTTGGGGTGGTTTGCTTAGTAAAAAGGTAACTTAGATCCAGTTCCCTGTTTTCTCACAGATTTTGTTTGATTTTCAGCTGAACATCTGGGCTTCAGCCATGACAGTAAGATACAAACTGCTCTGGGGAGCTTGGCCTCAGCATGGCATTCCTCAGCTCTTAATCTTTAAAATGAAATAGCGATGTTGCCCTGTTTCAAAGAGCGTTGTGAGAATAGATGCACGGGGGGACTCGAGATGCTCCAATACAGCAGCAGCGTGAGCCGCGCAGGAGAACAGAACAGGCTTTCAGACATTTGTCTCAGCCTGTGTCTTGTAACAGGTTCCTGATAATTAGTTTTTCTATTCAGCTGCTCTTTGCTAGGGTTATTACTTGCCCACCAGTCTTTTGTTAACAGACTTTCTCTTCCAACTTTGTGCCTTCTGTGTCTTTCTTTTTGCCTTCCCGCTGTCACTCATTAATTACCCACTTAGATGGTGTCTTGTGCTGAAATCTACTGGGGACTTCTTTGGAGGTTCCTGTTCATATTTATCTACTAATAAATTGTTCTTCATGTGCTGATTTGATCAACATTGATTCTTTGATCTTTCCGTATCTTGTTACCTTCAGGGGCATTTAGATAATATTTAGCAAAATCAGCATGCTAAGCTTCAGATACCAGTGATGATCTGTTTTTTTCTGATGTCCTTGAATACTCTTTTGCTGTAGTCTACTGTGATCAATTATTATCTGTTCCTTGTTCACTAACTGCCTTCTCTTGGAATAAAACATTTTCAAAAGGCTTCAGTTGTACTAAGATATTTCTCCATGAGGGGTCCAGTAACTATGCGCTTGGAAGACACAGCTTCATCATAGTGGGGAGAGGGCAGGAGTGCTCAAGCTCAAGTAAACCTACAGCTGAAGTCCTCTCCTCGACTTAAAACTGGAAGAGTCGAGAGGCAGGTAAAATAGGCGGACACAAGCAACAAATTGCTTGTGCAAGTACGAGCTGAGTTCCGCAGGTGGGTATAGAGAACCATTCTGTTTTCTCTCATCCTCGGTAGTGTCCACTTAAGAATTTAAGTCTTGCCTGTTCACAGTATTTGGATGTATCTTCAGAACCTCTAGTAGGAAACACCATCAGTGCTTGGTTATAATTATAACACAGTCTTAAGCTTTCCGTTCTCTGCCATCATTGGCAGTATTACTGTCCCTGCTGCTTCAGTTTAACAACATAAACTTCCAGCTTGTGTTTTCTTTCTCAAAATCTGGAACATTCATTCTTGGGAGTATGAAAGCTGCAGGTTGCTGCTCCAAAGACTGTAGCTTCTTTTCCTGTCTCTCTTCAGCATCTCAATAAATGAGGGAGATGCCCTGAGTCCATCACAATTTCACTCTTTTGGCAATTGCTGATATTGAAGCTGCACACAACTTCAACAGCAGTCACCAATTTTTAACTCAAACCATCATCTTCCATTAACTTTTCCTTCAGTTTCTGCAGCTTGAAACATCTCCATCTTGCGATAAACATTTTAGTTACTGCTGAGAAGGAAGAAATCCTCAGGCTCAGTACCAAAACCTAATTCCCCCTTCACTGGCAAACTTACTTCTTGCCAGCTTGAATCACTTGAGGTCTTTGGGAGGCAGCGGAACCCAACCAGCCAAGTCCTGGGTTCTCAGTCCTGCTCCAGCAGTGCCTTAGGAAAAGGAAATTAGTTTCCTTGTAAAATCCAGTGAATGAGGGATTGGTCTAGACTGTCTTGACAGCTGTTGTGTGTAGTAGTGGAGCTTGGCAGTGTCCTGTGATGGGCAGAGCAGCAAGCTCCAAGTCCTGTGGGGCTTCACTCTCTCTCTCTCGGTGAGTAATGTAACATGATTTTCCTTCATACATACAACAGCAGAAGCACCTCCTTTACAAAGCTGTAGGGGAAATCTGTAGATGAATTTTTCTTTGCTCAAATATAAGACAGCCCTTTCCAAATACTGTCTTTAGGTTTCAGGCTGTTCTCAGTTCAATATTGCCATGTCTGTGAATTAAACCTCATTATTTCCTTCTAGTTAATTTGCTGCTGTGGGCTGTGAGATTTGGTGCATTTCTAATTGGTTTTTTTTTTTATTAAATCTGTAATATGTTGACCTTCTGGATCTTATTCTGTCAATATTATATTTATCCTCACATTTCTAGAGTGTTCCCAAATTGCTCAGTCATATTGGTATTATTTTGCTTTCTATTGTCTTCTGTATTTGTACCCTTCTTTAGGGCACAGTTATTCATGCTCACAGATTTTAGTGCTACATACTTGTTGACAACTCGCAAATCTCTTCTTTGGTACCTCCTGACTCAGTGCTGGCTCTCCCTTGGCTGCCTGATTGTCTTTATGACCTTCCGGTTCGGAGTGGATGTCATCAAACCTTCTCGACTTGCAGGCAGACAAGGATGATCTGGAGCTACAAGCGCTGTCTCAGTGTTACTTTCTCTCTAGATTTCTTATTTGCCATTGAATTCAGGTGTATGCGGAGTCTGACATGCTTCACCGTAGGACCTGTAATTAATATGAATATATTCCTATGACTTTTTTACCATGGAAGTCTTGATAGCCCAGTGGCATGAAAGATTGCCCAGAGCACGTGAGTCACTGGGATTTGGTGTTTTAGGGAGCCCCAGCGTGGCTGGTTCTGTGTGGCTTCACGCATAGTCATTTAGAAAGACCGAGAGAAGTTTCTTGAATGTTACTTTTTAAACTATTTTTAAAAAACTCCACCGTTTTAGTTTGTCATGTTGAGGTGATTAAAACTAAGTTCTACTTTATGATCTCCTGTGTGGTTCACTCCTGAATAGACAATAGTTTTCTTTAAAATTTAACTTTGCTTCAGTCTTTACCCTTATCTTCTCTTCTGCTGATCTCTCTCCTGTATCTCCCAAGCCTGTATTGTTCGTGGAGTAACATAATTCCTTATCTTATCACGCTCCTATTGAGAGGTCTCTCTGCTGACTTCGCTGAAAAGATTGATCTAATGCTTATATCCTTTGCTTGCATAGTGATTGGCCTCATCTGGGAGTTCTCTTTGGTTTCCTGAGCCTAGGTTTTACATCTAGCTCCTCTTGCAAAGGAGCTGTTACCGTCCTATGTCAGTTCTTTAGACTTGTGCATTGTACTTCTGAACATCTACCTGCAGGATTTGTTCAGGCTTTGAAGTATTTGAACACAATTTGCAGAGCAGCTTCAAGTCAATCCACTGTTGGGACACCAACGCAGGTCCAATCCAGAAAATTTTAGTATCCAAAGAATTATGCTGAAAATGAACATCTTTGCTGGGGTAACAAGTTGAATGGCAAAGGGAGTTAGACTTATGGGGCAAGAAGTTCCAGATTATTTTAGCCGCTTATTCCAAGGAGACCTGGAGGGGCAGATGTGGTGGCTTGCAAGAATTTGCCTTGTTATCCCCATCAAAACCGGAAGTGTTGATGTGTGTAAGCAGATGGCTGGAAGGCAGAGGGAAACACTTAATACCTGGAGAAAGCCTACAGAAGAGCTTTTCTTTCACCAGTGCCAGTGAGTAGCAATGCCTGGGAGATGTCCCCACAGGGACAAAGGCCCTCGCTGGAAGGAGGCCAGATCACGGAGGGGTTGTAAGACATGGGTTTGCAACAAGGAGGCATTACTGAACATTCAGACTTGTTGGCAACATTTGCATCCTTCTCGCCTTTGATTTTAATCTTTGGATACGTTTTCGTTTATACTTTGTCTTCTTGCCTATTCACTTAGTTTCGAGTTTTCAGTTTTGCCTAATTGGATTTTTTTTTAGAGCCTCTCTGTAGCTGCATGTTGTTTACAAGGAGGCGGCTGTGTCCTGAATGGTGGGTGCCTCTTACCACCTTAACCTTCATTTTGTGTATGTTTGCTCACATCGTTCCAGAGTTAGTTGTTTAATGAGATGTCTTGGACCATACAAGAGTTCAGCTTTCATCATGTTGGGCTGAGCGTTCACCACCCCTGTGAAGCCACAGTAAACAAGCCAGTTCTGGTTGTTTTGAGTAGCTGTGGGAGCAGAAATCTCCCAAAACAGTAACAAAATATGCTGCTCTCTTTAAATTGGTATAAATTAATTTATTAGTGTGCTTAACACTTTACTTTCTCTGAGATATGTTACGGCCCCTCTATTTTCTCATTCATTTACGCTTTATGATTACCAAACCTGATAACAACATGCCGCACATTTGGCTGCTGAGAATACTCTCAAATGAGAGCGTGGTAATTGTTTGTAAGTCCATGGAATTTAATTAAACTGTGTTTAAAACTCTTAGAAACTGATGACTGAAAATCAGCTAAATAAAATGTTTACAAATGGGCCCATAAATATGCATTTGCTGTTTACAATGCTGGGCTTGTCTGCTTGCAAAGGCACCATCCTGTACAGCCCGTCTGTGATAATTACATTTTGGCTTAATAAACAGAAATGGGAAGGATGCTCATTTTTAATTATGTTGATGTTTTCTTTTTTGATGCATCTCACTACTATGGTGCGTAGAGAGATGTTTAGCTTTTGTATTGCAGGGGGAGGCGTAACACCCCGATTTTTCAGAGGTGGGGGGTGTTGAAAGAAGGAAGAAGTTTTCATCCTTTGTGTGAGATGTGGGGCATGTTTCAAAACTGCTTGAGCTCTGCAAGTTTTCTGAAAGATGCTTTGAATTGGCTGGATATCAGAGAGGTTTTACGTGTGTTCAGCAGTTTTCATGGCAGCAGATTTTGTCGCTACTAGATTACTGATGTGTATGTGGATAGACACGTATGTATGCAGGATATTATTTACAGCCCCCCACATCATCTTTTCTCTGGCTCTGTTTGTACTGTGCTTAAGGGTGTTGGACACCTAAAATTATTTTTTTGTCTTGCTTATGTATAAATGAAGTGATGCTGGTTTAGCTTCAGCACCAATCCCCATGTACCTCTGTGGATCCTGCCGTCATTTTGATGTGGTCGCTCATGCATGTACATCATCTCCCCAGTTTAAAGATCTTTGGCTTGGTTAAAACTTACCACAAGTATGAAGTAAGGGCCTGGACCTAGCCAGGAATCTTTGTTTCCTTCTTTTTTTTTTTTTTTTGATTGTTTGATACATTAGTAAAAGGCAGGGGGAGCAAAAGCTTTACACACACTTTTAATAAAGGGGCTTTTTATAAATTTTAAAATGCTTTGCTAAAATAATAATAAAATAATCCAGTAGAGCTGGACATTGCCAGGGATTTTTCCAGGTAAATAAGCTTTCTGGGTTCAAAAACTGATTAGTGACATTTCTGAAACACAGTTCTGCTGTTCTGATTAGACAGACATTTAAAATCAAGCCACAAACAGAAAGAGTGAATTTTACAGTAAGAAAACCAGTCATAACGCTTTTCGTCAAAAGAAAATGGAAGGGAGCACAAGCTTCTTCCTGGAGAGTTTAGAAATATCACTTTTTAACTCGATTCTTAGGTAATGGGATCTTGCATTGACCAGTCCAAGCTGAGTGCTTGGAAGGAATGCTGGAATCTCCATCATAGCCTATTTTTATCCCCCACTAAGTTTATTTATAGCTGAAGTCGAACATTGCTATTGTGCAGCTATGGCCATTTATTATTTTATTTCAAGACACAGGAAAATAGGTAAGCTGTAGGGCAGAAAAGCGCAGCGCCTTCCAGCGCAGCAGCCACAGTGCTAGACGTGATGCTGAAGAAGCTTCTACCGTTGCCTTGCTCTTTGTTATTAGCGTGTGTCAGTCTTTGTCTTCTGTGAGGATCTGCGGTTATTTCTCAGAACAACTGACCTGCCTGAAGTTCAACACTGCCTGTTCAAATGTGTGCGCAAATATGGTTAGAGAGATACTTAGAGACAGTAGAGTGTTGGCTTCCTCACTTCTCATCTTGCCCATCTGGGCCTCCTTTTTAAATGATTAAGCCAATCCTGTAGGTTCTTGCATCAGATCTATATTTTCTTGAGTCACACCCACTTGGCAGGAGCTGGAGAAAGGAGGTGTAATGTATCAATGTATTAATCACAGTTGTTTTCACTATCTGACAATCGCTTGATAAAACACAAGAAGAATTAACAACAGACAACTTAAGAGTGGTTGGGAACATGGGCTGTTCTCCATGTGTTTTGAAGACCCCCTGAAATCTGTGTCAGAGGATTTTTTGCGTTTCCAAAGACCCCCACTGAGTTCATTGCTGCTGTACCAGAGACTGGAGAACTAGGGCAGTTAGAAAATTGGGCAGAATATTTTGTCAAGTAATAATGGATACTACTCTGTCTGCTGTAGATCTTGTTAAATAATTTAGAAATGTATTCAATGGGAAAAAAGCGTTTAATAATAGTGCTGGTTCCAAATTTTAACGAGATTCCTCAGGGGCACAGCAATGCATAGTGGTATAGCTCATTATCCCATTAGGGGACTTGGGCTTACCTTGGGAACAATTTGGATTAAACCAACCTGTTCTCTGAATCAAGGGACCTGGCTTCAGCAAACGCTGAAAATCAGTTTTTTTGATGTTTGTTATTTTTCTCGGGTTAGGCAAAAATTAGTTTCAATTAAGAAAATGAAGCTCATGCAGAACTAGGGTAAGTGATGCTCTCAACATGCAATCTGGGGCTATTTATACTTCTACACTAATTAAGAATTCAGGAGGTGTCGCCTTTCAAGTGTGCTGTTGACAAAAATGCTAGTTCACAAAAATCAGAATATAACATGCGCAGGAACCTGAGCAGCCTTCTAAAGTGGTTCTTGTGAACTGAAAGCACCAGGAAGAAATTGAGTGTAAAAAAAAAAAAAAAAAAAAGGCCGGAAAGAAA
>NW_010433019.1:46865-57150 GCF_000710305.1 Buceros rhinoceros silvestris
AAAAAAAAAGGCAGGCAAGAAGCAGGGAGTAATTTTAGGAAGTTTATCAAAGCTTTTGTCCAACCTCTGGGGATGAAAGTAGGTAGAAGTGTTGTTGGATTATGTTGTCAAATATGCATCAAATATTGATTTTGAGGTAATTAGAATAATTGAGATCTTCTCCCATGTGACAAGAAACAAGACTAAACGACCTCAGGTTGCACCAGGGGAGATTTAGGTTGGATATCAGGAAAAATGTCTTTACAGAGAGGGTTGTGAAGCCTTGGAACAGGCTGCTCAGGTTGGTGGTGGAGTCCCTGTCCCTGGAGGTGTTTAAAAGCCGTGTGGAGGTGCTGCTGAGGGATATGGTCTAGGGACCCTGGCAGTGCAGGGTGAACGGTTGGACTCAATCTTAAAGGTCTCTTCCAACCGGATGATTCTGTGTGGTTCTGAGACAGGCACATGCTAAAGTGCTAGGCAGTCCCAAAAGTATATAATTGCCGTGAAAATAGGAGGAACAGTTCTTCTCACTTTTTGAGGGATGTGAGGTCTGACTGACAATATGGCAGATACTGTGCAACGTAGAACATCCAGTGGCAGTTGTTATGTTGTCATCTTTAAGGCAAATCAAGGCTGGAGCCAATGAGAAATTAAGCTTACATAGGTGGTGTGGCTTGTTTGGGGCAAGGTGGGGAACTGGAGGGATTTTTAAGCAGAAAATCCCTGTTGGTAACCTACTTGCTACCTGAATATTGGACACTGAATTCCATGGGATTTGTGACATGAATAAGAAATACTCAAGGGAAAAGGAGGGTGATCCCACCAATCCTGTAATACCACAAAATTATTTTGGATATTCTACGTGGTATGAAGCTTTTTTATGGTAACAGTGTTTAATTCCCCAAAATGCAGAGCAATTCCAGTTAAACCCATGATAGGTGTCAGCAGGTCACCAAAAAGAGAATAAAACATGAATTTCACCCTCTATGTGAACTTCAAAAAGTTTTGTTTCGGTTTTTTTTCTCTTTCTACCTTATAGATTGAGGAAGGGCCTAATCCTGGTACTTTTTGAGAAACAGTGGACAGTTTCAGGCCACTTTTTGGGCAGTGGCACCAGCTCCAGTTCATCATATCGCTGCCCAGACCACCTTTGTGATTTATCTTGTCTTAGTGGTAAAAAAGAACAATGCTGCCTGCTGCTAACACTTGTCCCTCAGCTGTCACCTCCTTCCTGTGTTTCCAGCAGCAGCTGTAATTGCAGGAATCCTCTGGGTGACAGATAAAAGCAGATTTTTTTTTTTTCCAGGAGGAAACTCCTAAATGTAGCTTGGAAGGGAGGGGGAGAAGAGTTATTTAGTATGGCTGGTGATGGGTGTTGCTTGATCTATCTGGAAGTATTTGGTTGCTGTGGGTTTTTTTCTTTACACAGGGGGAATTTTTATCTTTTTGCAGCTGAGCGCACTGTGGCATAAACTGCAGGAAACGGTGAACTCCAGAAACCCCCCTGTCCCTGTCTGCTGGCATTTCATTCCTGAAAAAACACTCTTATAGGTCAACACCAAGAGCGAACACAAAGGAAAAATAGGTTTACCCTTTGAGTTTGCTTTATCAGCTCTATAGATTCTTGATACACTGTTGCTAAGATCCCTCTTAGACTCCTCTAAGATCCTGATTGTTTATAAACTGGTGATCCTTATGTTGTTTAAATATTTAGCTATGGAAGAATGAAAGATGATCTGGCTCTAAAAGAGGTTTCACCAATGAAATATTTGGTACAGCTATGGCTATTGTAATAGTGTTTTGTATTTTTATAAGGTTTTCTTTCCAAGAAGCTTGGAGTGGGTCCAGCACAGTTTGTCAGATGTCTCGTCTATGAATTCAAAGGTATCAGAAGTATTTTAAAAACTGTTTTATATCTTCCATTGCCAAAATGCAGCTTCCTGGGAGGCAGAAAGATAACAGTGAGACAGGCATCGCCACCTTCCGGGGAGGGGGGAAGCAGCATTTTGTGTAATGACAAGAGACTCAATGGAGCTCAGACCTCTGTTAATAAATACTTCTGAGCCCTGATACCTGGTGAAGAAGGTGAGAGCATCACATGTCAGCCGAGGATCATATTTAACTCATATTTCTTCAAATATGTTCTTTTGGTACCAAAATTCACTCATCTTTAGGCTTCTGGTTTTGCTCTTTTATCTATCAGGTTTTGCAGGACCAAGGTATCAAGGTCCAACTTTTATAAACACACGTTCAGAGGGGCGGGTTGTGGGGGTGGTCTTGTGCAAAGATCTCTTTAGGATTCTGCTTTGAGATTCAATTAAAAGACAAAACAAACACAAAACCCAAAAAAATCTTTCAAAATTCTTTGGAAAATTGACGGTTTTCACCATCCAGAACCAGGTGACTGGAGCATTTGTGATATGGCCACTTTTGTGGCAGTAAGAAATCGCTAAGTGATGAAAACGGTTTAAATTGTTTAAAACTCAGATTTGGAGACTTCTGAATTTATGCCTGTGGTGGGTATCTGATGGGATCAGTATCACAGCTTTTGGGCGCTCTCACTTCACGAAGAGTCGTCTGCTATTGCCATTTCCTCCAGTTTCCTTTTTTGACTTCAGTGGCTCAGGATCAGGCTGTAGAGATTGGAGATAGAAGCTCTGTGATACCGGGTTATTTTCGTCAATAGCAATCATGGGTAATGAGATGTATCTCTTCATTTCATTTGAATTTTAAAAGATGTTTAAAGTTATTTTTAAAGCTTTATCGCAAATGTCTGAAATGAAAGATAAGGCAGGAAGTATACGACTTTATTGGGAACTGTGCTTTTGAGATAGACCAGATAAAGGCTCTGACTGTAAGTGAAAGAAAGATGCCAGTGTCATGCTAGGAACTCAATTAGTAGATATAAATATGCAGGTGATTAGGCTTCTCAGTGCTATTAATTATTTCAGCATTTCTCGTACAGTATGGGAAAAATACTGCTTTCACACTCAACGTCCGTTCTGCTGGCTAACGGCTTCCCTTGCTCCCGAAGAGAGATAAGGGGGTATTTACTGTTTGCTTTTCATTGAGAAGAGGTACTTACTGTAATAGGTGTCTGCTGGCATACTACTGGGCTTTGTGAAGAGACAGTTTTCCCTGTAAATCGTCAGTTGAAAGTACTCATTGGGCCCTTTTAACTCTATTTTTGTCGGAGTTTTAATGATGACATATATACCATTGCTATTACTGTGAAAATTGTTTATATCAGAGAGAGTTTTCCTAAGCACACTTAAATTTCTGCTCGAAAAATGTTCCTTTCCTCCTCCTGAGCCTGGCTTAGCTGTCAGAGCCGTGGGTAGCTCTTGGTAGATCCTCTTGGGATGATCTTCACACATTAGATGCAGAAAGCTTAGAGACACTGGTGGCTGCTGGCTGATACATCTTAAAGTATGAGAATAAAATGATTGAGTTACCACACCAGTATTGCTCTGAGCGTAAGCTGGACTAGGTTGCTTATGCTGGTTTACGCAATGAGGGGATCCATGTTATTAATAACCCCAGAGATGTCGGACGTTAAGTGCATGTGCAGCAATGACTGGCTTCCACATAGCAAAACAACCCCTCCATACGTTAAATATACACTTGAGAAATGCTAGAGAGCAAGTGCTCCAGTTGCCCTTGTGCTGCTGAGGATATGCTGCAATTTACGGCTCAGTCATATGTTCTCCAAGGAAACCCACTGATACCTAATTACAGGAAGATTACAAATGATAATAACATAATGAATTACAGAACCTTTATGACTTATTAGCACAGTTTCCTGCTATGAATCAAGACACGTAGGTGAAATGTAAGGATGGTGTTGAGTGACACTTGCTCATCTCTTCTGTGAATGAGCCAAAGGGGAACTACAAAATCGTGTACTGTTGGTTTTAAGGGAATAGCATAAGTTGTTGTGCCTGCTATGGAGTTGGAGCCAAAAAGATACTAATATTGTGCCATTTCCAAGTGCATCACCATCTCTGGTAGCATGGTGTCCTATATCGTGTCTGCTTTTCCAGTCTGCACATTTTCCTGGTCTTATTTTCATTTGCCCTAGTCAGGGTCTCCTAATTTATCTAGCTGGCTTTACTGCCATACCCTACAGATTAAAAGCATGCATATAAAATAGCAAAGGAAAGCAATTATGGAGTCTCGATGGAGGTGAGATAATACTTGATATCACTAAACTTCCTTATCATTCGTTTCAGATACGGTTCTATGGTCATGGATGACACCGTGACATAGTAATCGAGGCTAAAAATCTCAGCTTATTCAATTCAGTCACAAAACTACCACTGATGTTAAAGTCATATTTAGCCCCTGATAGACTTTATTAGCCCCTTGTATAATTCATCAACAGTTCAGCAATATCTGGGCAGAATTAGATCTCGTGGTTATTGAGGATGGAATTCGTTTCAACTAAACAAAAATTGATCAGGTTTGAAAGGAAAAGTAAAGCCTTGGCTTAAAAGACGAAACAGCTTCAAAGGAACTTTCAAGGAATGCTTTTTTGCCAGCCAATGCTGTTTCAAAGATCTTTTGCGGGGATTTAAATCAGATAGTTTGGGCAAAAAATAATTCTGACATTTGAGAGAAATTTGACGCTGGTTTGTCGTTCCACCACTGCTAGAGCAATGCATCCAAACAGTTGATGGCAAGTGTTATGCTACATCTATAAAACTAAGGATGAAATGAAACCAATTTCTTCATGGTCAGTGAGCTAAAGTGTTTTGTCCTGAACAATTGTTTTTTTCCCAGTAAAAATGGTGAAACTATAATTCTTAAAGTTTGGGCCTTCTATTATCTGTCAGCTCTAATAGTTACGCGGATGTCTTCCTTTCTATCTCATATGGTGAATAACAGAGCTGCTTCCACACAAGGTCGAAGTATGTTCTCAGCAATGAATCACTGGTCTTTTCTGTCCTGAAATGAAATTAGCTTTAAATATGATGAAAACGTGAGGCCTGAAAACCGGGTGGTTTCTCCTCTGGGTGGTGTTTTGTCCCTGTCCATCCCTGACCTCACCATGAGCTGTGCAGGTGGAGGTGCTCTCCTGGCCACCCACGGAAGCGGCCTCGGGCCCCCGGGACCAGGAGCAGGGCAAGTCTTGCATTAAGCAAACCCTCGATAACGGTCTTGCAATAAATTGTTCACCAAGATACAGCTAAGGAGGAAGTTTTTTTGGTAAACAATCTTCAGTGGATAATTGTTGACACAAGACACTGGAAGTTCTTGGCTTATGTTGTCGTTTCTAAGTATTGAAACTCAAGGAGTAGTTTTGTATTTCCTTTTTATTGCTCTAGTTACTGTTAATCAGAACAGGGAGATGAGGGCAACAAGCCACAGAAAGGAAAATGTCGTTCTCTACTAATGCAGACTTCATTTCTCTTCCGTGAGACGCAGCTGACTTCACTTTGAACAGCAGCTCTAGGTACTGCTGTTACAGTCGGAACAATTTGCCAAAACCTGCAATTAAGACACACATTATGATTGAAAAATTAATTCCTCACTATAAACTTGGAATAAACTGGCTTGCAAAAAATCGGATCCCCTAACGGGAGCTTAAAACCAAGTGAAATAACTCACTGCTCACTAAGGTAGCACGGTGCTGAGCTCCGGTGCTCCAATTTACATCACAGTGTGCTGCAGCCGTAGTCATTACAGCCGGCTGCCATTACCTGACTGTTTCTTGTCAGCAAGTATAATGTCTTCCCCAAAAGCAAATAATTAAAACAAAGCAGAGATTGTGTTCAGAGGCAGGAGAGCTTTTGGCCAGCAGCGAGGCCAGCTCCAGATGACCAGAGAAGACAGGAGCCTTCCAAGTCATGTGCATCCACAGCTGGAGAAAATGCTGCAGCTGTCTAGCGGGCGGCATCCCTGTGGAAAAGGACACGGAGTAAAACTCGCGGGAGAGATGGATGAGTAGCAGCTTGGAAAGCCAGAGAGAAAGTCAAATCAGAATTTGGAGAACGTTGCAGGCAGGAGAGCGTCTCAGGGTACTGGAATTAACTGAAGTAACTCATAGGTGGGAAAGGCTCTCCTTTGTACAAGAGCGTCTTTATTTTCCACGAGGGATTCTATTTACTTCTGTGTATGCTGAGTGTGAGAGACTTAAATGAATCATCCTCAAAGACACCCAGAGTTAGAATAGCTAATGTTAGCAGAGTATTCAAAAAATCTTAAACTGTGTGCTCATAAATGCAGGACAACCAGGCTAACCAACTCATTTCTGACAGGTAGTTTCCGTCATTCTAACACTGATCACCCTTTTTCTTTTGCTCTCACATTCTTGTACCCTTTACCAATCCATTTCATCATTTTAATATATGCTACATGTTATGTTTTGTGAGGGAATCTAATGACCATGGGGGGAAAAGCCAGATTATCTCTCTCTGTTCATCATCTTTTTATTCTTCTTTTATTCCTTTCATTCCTGAGGCCTGGCCACCGTTGTCAGAATGATTGAATTCTCACAGTGCCAAACCTGTAGAACCATGTCAAAAAAGTCCTCTTATCTTTTCAGCTTTAGAAATGACTGTCGTAAATTATAAGACCTGGGCCTGTTTCTGTAAAAAAAAAAAATCATACTGAATTAATTAGAAAATTATAATTTTACTTATTTTTCTGAGAAATTCTGTGGAAGGGTGTAATTATTATTTTGGATATAATGAGTTATGAAAATGTGTGAGCTTCAAGGCACCCAAACCAGTTGCATTTTCTACTGAGCTGGAGTGCAGCAAATCACAGAGGAACAAGTGTCTTTCATGATGTGCATGACTTATGAAAAAGGATTTTTTTTCTTTAAACCCCCCTATATTTCAGTTATCACATTCTACTTGCTGGATAGAAAATAAAAGTAGCTGGCAGACTGTTCTGATGGTCAGGCAATAGGAACACAAGAACTGAATGTAACCCATTGATTTTTCCTTCCAGTAATTGTTCCAAAGAAAACCCGTTTATTCCTCAAAAGAGAAGAGAGTAGATGAATGTGTAGACATCAGCCAAAATCTTGTTGAAATATATGATGGTTTTTATTGATAAACAGACAAACAGAGTCAGGAAATTTGAAGCCAGAGTCAGTAATTTACTTATGAAATAACGATTAGATTGACCAAAAGCACTTACACAGAAGGCTTTCACTGCTGTGTGATAAGAAGTTCCATCTTAGAAGTTTGTGGTGCAGCAGTGCCCACGGTGGAGGTCTTGCTGGAACCCCAGCAGCATGTCTCTGCAGTCAGTAAGAGGAAGGAACAAATCACCAGGTATTTGTTCAGCACGGTTTTTAATTTCTTGTTTCCATCTGTTCTGAGACCTTTGAGGCTGTTCTCGTAGTTAAGGCAGCAGTTCCGAAGGGCTGCAGGAGAACCCTCGTGTCTGATTTTGAGCTGGAAAATTGAACCAGCGTGTGATCACAGGTAGGTAACTGCTTTATGGTAAGAGCAAATGGTTGCTGATGTTCAGCTGCCACTGGAAACCAGAAAATATCAGAAACCACTCATAAGGCTTAGCTGCTCCAGGCTCCTACTAATTTTATAGTAGAATGAAGAAATCTGTGTGTGAGTGTGTGTGTGAGGGGGTGTTATCAGAGTCACTGTGGTTCATTTCCAGCTTATGTTTAGTTTTATTTTCCAAAGTCTTCTGGCATAAATTAAGTGGTTTGTTCTTTCACTTCCCAGCAGTTCATTTCTGTTTATTTATCATTTTGTTAAAGGCCCCAAGTACATCGAGCCTGGAAGTGTATTTATTTCTGAGAGTGGATTTGGGTGGAATCCAGTGGAGGTTAAGAGGCTGCTTGAGAGCCCGTCTCAAGCGAGGTTATTTTCCTGTCAGAGCCGCAGTGAGTGATGAAATTCAAGGTCATTTTGTAAAGTTTTCTGAGAGGACATTTCCCACCTATTGCTGGAAAAAAAGGAATTATTCAGCTTCTGCTTACTAAAGGTGATATATACCCTAAAATCAATTTTAAACTAATCTCTTGACACATTAAAGATCTAGAGAGGTTTTACATGCACATCAATGTTTTACTACTGCTTTCATTTGACAGGTTAATTTGAAAAATATGCCTTTGCCCTAATAATGAGACTTTTTTATTTGTGAGGATTCTTCAATAGTTGGTGTATTAATCCAATCACAAACAGATGGCAGAGAGTCATCTTTCTCTTTTTTAGCTGTATTTTCTCTCCGATCTGACCTCATTCCCTTTACACCCAAGGTTCCTCAGTCAATCTTGTGATGTTAACTGAACGGATAATGTTAGGTTTAACATTTGAGGTTCAAGTCAGTTCTTTGAAGGAATGTAGCATCGTATACAAAGATGACATAAAAAGATAATGACTAATAAAAATAAAACGTGGCAATTTCTTTGTAGCTATGGAGTAGCTCACGTTTTTCCAACATCTGTAGAAAAAGCCTGGGGAAAGGTTTTGTCAATGTGAAGCCAAAGCAAAAAAAAAAAAGTACCAACAAGACTTAATTCTCTGAACATTTTTCTGGTATGTGACGTGACAGGAAATTGTATTGCTCTGTCTGCTTCGCAGTGGGTCTCAGTTTTAGTAAAGGTGATTAAAATCCCAAGAAAGCTAAAAGGAAGCCTGTCTTGGGGAGGTGGTGTGGAAGATGGAGCCTCAGCACCCACTGCTGGCCATTGCCCAGGCTGCTGCGTCACTGCCAGCTTGGGTCCGGGGATGGCATCTGAAAACCGCCCTGCTTTGGGGGAGGCTGGGCTGGGGCAGCGGAGTCTGGTCACCCCAGAGTTTGTTCTGTAGACCGTGTACGTGCGGTTCGTTCAATGGTTACGGGAGGTTACGGTAACTGCAGCCCATGATTTCCCCTGCATGTGCTTGACAGTGCCACAGTGACAGATGAATCTTCCTCGTCTCCTCCAAACATCTTGCTAATAGAACAACCTGTGATCTTAATTCAAGAAAAATTTATGGTGCATGAGCTGAAGCTGCTCCTGTAGTGACTTTGTGCTGCTTCTTTTGAGTTACAGTGGCAACGGATTTGATGGGAGAAATCTAATCAGTCTGTGGCAATTGGGTAGTTTTACTTTGTAAATGCAACAGTCAGCTACTGAAATTCATTACTTTTTTCCTCTCATTAATAATACAGGAAGAAAACAGTTTTCTTTAGCATCATTCAATAATAATTTAACTAATGGAGAACACTCACGTCTCATCTATTTCTGCAAAACTCCTCACCCTCTAATAGCTTTTAACATATTTTATTGTTTTAAGAACCAGGCCTTTCCATCCCTTGTTCTCGTCCTCTTTGAGCTGAGGCAGCCTTGGTGATACAAGGTGTGGATAACCAAGATGTATATGGTGAGAGAGTTGGAAGTCAGATGTATTCCGTAATAGCTGGTTAGTATTTGAAGAAACTATGCTCAGATTTTATAAATATGTTATTTAAGTCAAGCAAATACAACTCTCGAGCGGAGGAGGGCAGAGATGTTAAATCTGCTGCTGCTCAAGAGTCAACTTCTGTTTTTAATAGGCTTTAATTTATTACTGTAAATATTAGCCAAGAGGTTTCTTGGTGGCGGTGACAAATACTCTGAGCAGCTGAGAGAGGGGACGAGCAAGTGAGCTCCTGCTCTTTCCTCAGCCTGCAGCTCCTCAGTAGAGCCCGGTTCATGCTCATTGTGACAGAGGTGGCTAATGGGCTGGAAGGGTCAACCTATGGAAAGGGCCACCTCGCCCTCCAGCCTGTGGGCAGGGCTGTTCAGTTGAGCTCTGCAGTTGGTGTTGAGAATTAGCGCTCTGAAATGCGATAGTTTTATTTGCTTTTTCTGCCTTTTGAAATGTTGGAGTGACTGTGTGGTGTTTTTATTGGCCCATAAATTTAATTTACTGCTTTCACTGACTGCCTACAGGAGATTTCCAAGAAGAAAACTAATGCGACCTCAGTCAGTCTGCGTGAGCGTTTCACTAGCCATTATGTGTAGTTTATCATTTAATCCATTTTAAACTCTTCCGGTAAGTGCTTATATTTTTCACTTAATTGTATCCATTTGATCCTCAGCAGTCCTTCAAGAGACAAAGTCATTGGACCATTATCTAGCCATGAAGCATTGATTTGTGCTGTATAAGGAATGTATGGATCCTGCTCTTTTGAAGTGTGAAGACCTCTTTGTACTTGATCTTGTAAATGAGACAATATTTTTCCTCTTTGTGAACTTCGGTCTGCAATTTGTCCAGGTCGCCACTGTGCTGTTTATAACACCCTTATAAATGGCATTTGTGTTTTCCTTCGTGACCTTTGAATCCTGATGTTTGTAGGG
>NW_010433019.1:57201-75585 GCF_000710305.1 Buceros rhinoceros silvestris
GTCTTGACCTTTTAATCCTGAAGTTGGTAGGGAAATTAAGTGACATGGCTAAAACAAGAACAGCAGAGCTATTTACAGGATACATTTGGATTTTGTTCAGCAAATCATTTTGTTGGAGTTGCCAGTTGATACGATCAACAGAGCTGGCGCAGCAGCCAACTGGGTAAGTGTTTCTAAAGGTCGGTGACAGCAAACAGTCTCTTCCCCATCAGATATAGCTGCCAGCTTGGTAGCAATAAAAGTCTAGAGCATCGAGAATTGTTATGGCCTCCTGGTTAAATAATCCAGCTCCTAGCCCAGATAAATCCACTGTGTGGATGCTCTGGCTGCATACAAGACACTTCCAGGGACGCTCAGCGTCTTTCTTGCAGTTACAAAAATTACAAGGTGCCTTTCGACCTTTTGTAGCACAAATGTGGAGTGCTATTTGTATCGATTGGTGCCTAGAGATTCGATGTGAGGATGAAGGTGTGGCAGAAGTCTCATCTCTTAAACTTTTGTGACCTGTTGAGACATTCTAGATCCAATCACGGCAGCAGTGTACTGTGTGTGAATATGATATCTGCTGGTGTTCGTTGGAGGAGAGTGGAGGACAGAAGAATTGCTGTTGGTGGGCTTAAATATGCTTTAAAGTCACGCTGAAAAATTAACGAGGACTCTACATGGCAGTTTTTGTGTCCACCCGTGTTTTCTCACCATGCTAACGTGGACACTCTCAAAACTAGGCAGATACCAAACTGCTAACGAAGTCAATGGATCTCGTTAAAGATTGGGGAAGATCTTACTTATCTTACGTGTCTGAGTAGTACCCTTCATAAAGATGATAGGGATTCTGTGATTCACCAGTGTAACAACACTGTAATCACTGTAAAATCTTACAGAACGTTGGTATGTTGTAAGTTAAGAGTTGGTGCTGCAGTGCTGGAGGGGTTGGGATTAACCCTCTTCCACAAGGTATGTGCTACTCCCCTAAAAACATCGTTGCAGGTCATAGGAAAAATGGGAAACCAGGTGTTTTATTAAGTTGTTGCAAGCCAATGGTCTGCACGTTTTTTGCTCCACATCTAATAGCTTAAACACTCATTTACTGGAGGTGGTTCATATCGGGAGGTTAAAAACAAAACGTACTGTTCTGTCAAAATGAAAAAGTGCTCCAGAAGTCATTGCAGGTCTTATTTCAGATTTAAATGGGAACTACAGTTGAGCAGCAGAGCTGATGAGAAACTACCTAAGTGCCAGGCTATTGATGATCCGCTTTGGGACCAGGGTGCCACAGCATATTAAAATGAAGGTCTTTGCTTTCCCCTCAACTCTGCGTGAGGTTATGTGAGGGAAGAAAAGGAGAGGAGAGAGTGGCAGGTTTTTGCGCACTTCCAAGCCGATGCGTTGGTACCTCATGGTTATTTATTTGCTACCCGTGTGTCAGAAAGTACAATTTAGCAAAGGAAAAAGAAAGCATTGGGTTCAATGAACTTATCAATGGCTTGAATCATGGTCAGTTTTGTTGGAAATTGCTCTGGGGGACATACCTGTGGGCTTTGCATGCAAGCTGGGGTGGTGTGTGAGCCATATGCATGCCTCCCCAAGTCCGTTAGAAAAAATCAGCGTGAAAAAGAGAATGTAAGCTGCATGGAGCAGATGGGAATCAGATGAGCCTTGCTTTAGGTGAGAGCTGGATGGTTTAGCACAAGCATGGAGGAAATGTCAACTTCCTGGGGAAGTGCATTTCACTACTCAATTCTTACGCATTTTTTGTAAATAATATTTGGTATATATGGTTAAATGCTATGGCTAAATTTTGTTTATGCCAAATTTTAGGTGTTCACACAAGCTAAATGGCTGTACTTTTAGCCGGCTGTCCTATACATCCAGGTGTCTGCCTTACGTCAGCTGATTGTAAAAGCTTGGTGTGCAAAGGTTTACCCAAGCATCAACGCACCCTTAAACTGGTTTTAACATTTGGTGCAACGGCTTAAAGGGATCAAACCTTGTACAGTCGTTCTGAAACTGCAGAGGTGTCCTCAGCTGATAAATCGCATTTACCGCAAATTTAACGATTTAAAGAGAAATGCAAGATGTCTGTTAGGGAACCAGAAAAGGAAAGAGATCTAAGGGTTTTTGGTGGGGGATGTCCCCGTGGTACAGATTAATATTTTGCAGACAGAAGGCAAATGCAAAAGAAGCAGATGGATGTGTGATTGGTGAAGAGCTTGATGTGAAATCTGTGTTGACATTTTATTTGTATCAAGAAATCACTGGTGTGTCATTATGAAGTAAGATGTCTGCTGCAAAGCCTCATTCTGCTATGGTGAAGTTTAAATGCGCATACTGTGCTGTAAAACTTGGTATGAGATCACTGATACTCCAGCTTCAGAAGAAACCTTGAGAATTTTCCCGAATACAGGTTAAATAACAAACTGTTAAGGAAGGATTTGAGGCTAAATCAACTGATGATATGAATATGGTAAGAATTTTGCTTCTAGATCCAAAACTCTCCTCAAGTCACAACTGGGCCTTTTCACGCAGATCCTTCTGCAAATATCTTAAAATTAATGTTGTTTTTAAAAATATTTATCACTTTATTTCAGTTTTTCCTTTGGCGAGTTCTAACCAGAAGATACTTGGAGCATATTTATAGTGACCTCATCTGATATGGCACAACATGCTAGCGGTGCTGGAGGAAAGCTCAGTTAAATATAAATTCCTGATTATTGATTACTTCAATGTGATGCAGAGGATGATACTTTCTGGAACAGAGAGGGCAAAATAAAGCTTTTTCTGAGCCCATCCCTGTAGCAGTATTTTTAAGAAAGTGATGAGTGGAGAAGGGAGATGGAATGCAATAGGTGTACGTGTAGTCACCTGAGCGGGCTATTACTAATAGTTGTGTCTACTAACAGTACTGTCTAAATGAAGGCTGAGCAGCACATGAGTGTGACAGAAGAAACAATTCCCGCCCTGAGTTCTAACTGTCACAGTGGGCAGGATGGGAACACGCAAGACAATCCCCTCCTGGATGGTTGAGTTTACGGGTATGGGCTCATCCTGATAAACAAGAAAAGAAGCAGCACGTAATAGAGATGCCTTAGGCTGTAAAGGCAGCTGCAGAACTATTGTCTGTAAGTAAAGTGGAGATGTATTCCTGTCCAGAGCAGGTTTAAGCTGCAGCAGGCAGGGCTGGGTACTTCCATCATCACCCACGTTGCTGTTCTCACCTGTTTCATTTTGTATTTTATGTTTGAGGAGCTGTGAGCATCTTCTCTGGGGTCTCACAAAAGGCTCCTTCACCCATGTCACCTGATCACAGGTGCCTTCCCAGAGCATCTGCCTCTGCACATCTGTGCTGGTGCTGCCCAGCGGTATCTGAGCTGCTCCCGAGCCAGGAACCGAAGGAAAGGGCTTCCTGGGCCTCCTGAGATTGATGGGAATGCTCATCTACAGCTTGTTTCTAATTAACACTGCACTTGCCACAAATCTGGTTGTCTCTAACAGGCTCTTGAGCGTTACAGCCCTTCACAGCCGTTCATTCCTCTGCCTTGTGTCTCTGCGTTAATATTCAGCCAATCCACTTGCTGGTCCCCGGGGATTGCTCTGCCCATGGCACACTAGTCGTGGAGGTTTGTTAACGGTAGTATCACTCTTAATGTCTTTAATATTTCTTCTGCTGAGAAGGCACCTAGAGGCCACAGTCAGGAGCTGAGATAATCCTCCCTGGAGTTAGATGTGGTCAGTATTTCAAGCAAAGCCTTGAAAGACCTGGTTCGTTAACGTGATCCCTGCTGGTACGGACCGTTGGGGTGTGCACCCAGCACACGTTCCAGGTAAGGATGGGAGGCACAAAGAGAAAATTAGAGTCCTTGCAATAACCTGGAGCTGATTTTTGCAGGGAACTATTTGTTCTTCTTATCCTTCAGTCCATGCCCATGTCCCACGAGAGCCGCATGTGTCCTGCCCTCTCCATACTGCTGGCGCCAGTCGCTTATTTTCAGAACTGACCTGTTGTCGCTCCTGCAGTCTGTGCTTTCTTTACGTGTTTTTAGAAGAGGAAGGTGAGTTTGGGTGTTCTGGTAGTGTGTGAGATGGACAACGGCTACGTTTATTCTGTTTGGTTTAAAATCCATCAGAGGAGACTTAAAAAGTATTAGCAATACTTGAAGATGTACACATTATTCCAAACATATTCTCATAAATTATTGATATTTAATGTCTTGATCATGCCCATGTACAGGCATGTCAATAAAGTGCATCATCTCTTTATTAAAAGGCATATTACTTAATTTTATTGCTACTTCTCACAGACTTGGAGGACTGCTCATTGCAGTTTGGAGATTCACTGGGAACCCACAAGTCTTTGCCTGCTTTTTTACTAGATTCATTTGCTTCTATTGAAGAGTTTTTCTCTTTGGTTCCTCAGTAGTAAAGAGCTCATAATAATAAATATCACTGCTGCTTTGGTCCCACCCTTCCCAAAATGGATGTTTTCCGGCTCAGGTCTCTCATTGTTCAATGGCTCTGCACCGTACTGATCTCATAAGCAATGCCTATGCCTACTCCAATACTTTTTCTTTTTTCCAAGTTGATTTTTTTCTGCATGCCAAATCCTTTCTGCTTCTATATTTGCAATGAATGTTGCTGCTGCCTCTTCTAGGTTGCTCTTTTTTGTCTAGTGTGGTTTCATTAAATACACAGTGCAAATGTGTCTTCTACGTGTAGCTAAACTCTAGCTAACAGCATCTTATGGTAATGTGGCGAATAAGACTACTTCATTATAAAAAATAATTTAACATACATAAAGAAGAATTCATTATAATCTGTTATAAAGGCAATAAGAAAAGGAAGACAGGATTTCATAAGGCCATAAAACATGCCTCGTGCAGTTAACCTTACAGCACAATCTGACTGTGAGTAAACGATGCCATAAAATAAGACTTGCCATCCTTAATTGCTTCATTAACACTGTATTTTAAAACCAAATTTTAATATGAGGTGTTGCTAAGCACTGGAGGGATTCACCTGAGATACAACCCAGGCGAGTGAAGTAATTTCTGATGCCTTTCCCACAGCCATAATTACAAGATCAGCTTTGGCTCCCAATGCAGCCAGCTTCTGCCGGGGGTTAGGGCCATGCTGGGGCAGGATGTGCCAGGAAATGCATTGGGAGCTTGCAGAGGGCAGCAGGGTGTCTCCAGAGCCTTCCTCTGATGTTGAGGGCTCAGTTGAGTTGACATTCCCCATTAAATACACCAAAGCACTCCCCTGAGACTCGCTTACCCCAGCCACGCTGCTGTGCCCATCAGGATGGTTTGTCAGAGGAGTGCTGAGAGTGGCCAGTCCCCCCAAGACCTTAGCAGCTGCGGGGGCTCCCCTTTGGCATGAGCCATGCTCCCAAGCTCCCTGTTCCTCTGCGAAGAGCCAGTCTGAGGTTGCAGGGTGCACCTGAGCAGGCAGGATTTTTCCTCTGTGCCTTTTCCTGGACGTGTGGGTTGTCATTTCATCCCCTTCCCTGTGACTTACAGGAGCTGTAAATCTGATCGCTCTTTGAGGGCACTTCTCAAATGTGAGCATAGGGTTGGGGTCAAGGAGGAACCCAAACAACTGCTGCTGCTGAGGCACGTACGTGCTCGATATCCTGGATTGCAGAACTGCTGCCCTCCCAGGTCATTTGTCTTGAAGAGTGATATTGTCAGCAAGAAACCATGCAGGTATTTTTAGATGACCATTTATTATTTATCTGCTGTGCTGCTGTGGGACAGTATCCACAGTGACCCAGCGACAGCCCCAGACAGAGCAGGGAGGAGCAGTACACAGACAAAAAGCCTGTGAGTGTGCAGTGGTGTGTTGTGAAACTTAATTAACGTTTGTAAAGTGCTAGGGGACCTTCTCTTAAAAGGAGCTGTGCGTGTCTGTGCCTTTGTTACTGTATTTATATAACCCTGCAGTGATGCTAGAACTGAGCTGGAACCCCACAAAGTGTTATGGCTTGGAAGGGCTATCTAATACAGGACAGAAAAGAGTTATACTCTATTTTTTTCGTTTTTTTACAGATATCCTTTCTGCCACTGTAGGTATGGAGAAACATCAGGAGAGTGGAAAGGAGCATCAAACTATGTTAAACCAGTTGCATTTTATAATGTCCCTATTCAGCACATACAATCCCTACGTGACACAAGGTCATACATGAACTTCTGTGGCAGATCAGTTATAATCTATGGATTTATAGGTGACACTTTCCCAGATGGTGACTCTGGTGGAACATTCTTTTGACTGATGATTTAATGTTACTTTGCCTTCTGAAATTAAGCAACAAATGTTATGTGGAAGTGAAATGCAGTTGTAAGAGGAATAGGATGCACTTGCCCAAATGTAGGGGTATAGGCCTTGCAAAAATAAATCTGAAGTAATAAATTCAACAGTGTAGTTCAGACGATCGTTTTACCAATTACACCATGTTTTGTTCCGGTTCTGCCATTCCTTAATTGTTGAAGCCATTTATGAAATAAAAACCTCACTGAGGGTTAAAGGATCATGCACAAAACAGACCATCTTTATTTATGATAGTAAAATCATTACAGACTTGTAATAATAAAATGGACCAAATTTACTTACCCTTGCTCTAGAAATTCCAGAAGACTTTTTGATAACTGTCCTTGTCCCTGCTTAAGCCATGAAATAATTTTCGCTTCCTGCTCTGGGAATAGCTACCATGGGAGCTTGCTGGGTTGGCTTGGGCTCCACCTGCCTCTGTCCAGGGACACTCCATAGACTGGATGAGTGGATTGGGTGGAAAAATGTAAACCCTTTTTTTTTTTTTTTTATTTCTCCAGTTTCTCTCACTGAGGCAGTGATTTCTATGAGGTAAAAAAGGCCTGCTAGGGGTTAGAAGCACAGAAGCTATAGGTTCAAGCACAGGCAAGTTCCGAGATGTTGTGTCTTCTCTCCCGCATGTCCCTGCGTGGTTGGAACATCAGAATTCTCTGAAAGCCTGTTGTAAACGCGGAAACTCCACAAACGAGGAGCCCAAGAGGAGTGTTGCTTCTCTAACGAGTCCCCTTGCTCTCAGTCTGCCACTAAGGCTTCTTGTGGACACACGCTTGAGGCCAAAATAAAAGTACGCTAGTAACAGCCTAATGTTTTTCTGCAGCTGCACAGCAGTCCCCACAAACTGATAAATGGGGGGTGGGAAAAGTGAAATCCTGTTTTCTTTTGACTGTGTGAAACCTACAGAAATCACAGCCTGATGCTAAAATTTTCTCTTACAGTGCGAAAGGACTGTTCTCCTATGTTGCTCTTGGAAACACACTCAAAAGGAAAATGTTTGGATGGAAGAGTTTACAAATAATTATTTGTTTTCCTGAAAGACACACTATGTGATCTCAGCAAATAGAAATAGCAACCAGAAAATAGTGAGTATTGTTTCTGTTTGTGCTGCTTCATCAGCTAAACCACTTTCTGATACTGTTTCTTTATCAGAGAGACATTTAAATCAAGGAAATTGTTTTTAATACGAGGGCAGAAATTAATTTCATGCATCTGGTAGCAAATGCCTACTCTCAAGAACTGAGTAAACAAACATTTCTGCATCTGCTCCCTGCTGTATGGAGACAGGAGCTCCAGTTATAACAGAAGGTAGGCTTTGCTTTTCCGATTTTTTTTTTTTTTTTTTTTTTTTTTTTTTTTTTTTTTTTTTTTTTTTTTTTTTTTTTTTTTTACCATCTAAAATATGGTAACACAGAGTACGGAACATCTGTATCCTGGGTGAGGTGGAAAAATGTCCTTGATGAGGGAGAGCATGAACCTTTGGTAGGAGCCTCTGCTTTTTAGTTTAGTATTTGAGCAAGTCCAAGTGCTGCACATGCAGTTACACAAGCGTCTCCAGGGATCTTCCCCATCTTCCTTCCCAGCAATTGAGTAGTAAAAGCTGAGGCAGAAAGTCAGTGCTGGTCAGGCTGCTCTTGTTATCTGAACTGTCTTATTGCTGTCCTTTCACGACGGCTGCTGTGCTGCCTGCCGCTCGCCTTTTACAAGCTGTAGCCAGAATCCTGGCCGGTTCCTGGGGGAGGAAGGCAGAGGAGCTGCTGCCACTCAACATGAGAGCGAGGCATAAGCAGCAGGTTTGTGCCCTTCTGTTCTGAATGGTTTAGGACCTTTCTAGGGTTTTCCATGACTTTTGCAACCATCTTTTGAGTGGAATAAAGGTATCGTGTGAGTATATAAAAAAATATTAGTGCAGGCTGCTGTGTCGTCCTGCGCAGTCATGTGGAGCAGGTGCAGCTTTGCTATTTTATACTTCCTCAAATCATACAGGTCAGGATGCTGAAATTAAGCTTTGAGGCTGTCAGTCCTCCTCAGACATTGTGTATCACTGTTTTTATGTCAGTGTGGATGGAGGAAGACAGATGATCAGATGGGCAGGGCTGGTGTCAGGGCTTAGACCTTTAATTTTCTGGATATCAGTAAAATCTCATTTCACCAGACAGACTAAACAGGGTGGTACATCTCCCCTTGGCTAAAAGGTCTCGTGTTGGGAAGGTTTGGCTTTAGCCTGTTTGCTTTCTGACGCCTCAGGTGATACATGCTTAAGATCATGTGGTAGAGCGAGAAATGGTCTCTGAACACGAGACCTTTGCATATGGAGTGCTGCACCGTGTACTGGGTAGCGAATAAATATCCTTCAGCTGTAGCTTTACTGGTGCAGAGGATTTGGAATGGCGTTTATATTCCATGACTAACCGCAGAGGCACTAGGAAAGATGTCAATGTCTCTATAGGAAGGGTAGTGCTAGAGGTCTGATTAGGCGCTATAAATAGGGATTGAAATATGTTTTAAGTAGTCTGTGCAAGGCATCATTTAAAACATAGATACTCATATGCAGTACTAGCATAACGTATTTTATATCTGACAGTGGCTGGGAGTTAAATCTCGGGTAGAATTTGCCCAAATCTGGCTCCCTGCAAAAAGTTCCCCCAAAAAATCATAACAAAGAACTCTGATCTTCTTCAGCAAATTAAGCTGAAGAGCAAATAAAGCCTTTGTAGCAGTAGTTGAACATAATTAGCTGTGACCTCCTGGGTCCAGCCCACCATTTAATGGAACTGCTAAAATAAAGGAAGAAAAAACCTACCCCAAATCTAAGCTGACTCTAAGTATTGAAGGTAATACTGGTTTTATATCTTAAACACAGAGGAGGGAGGTTAGGGAATAGGATTCGTTATTTTAAGAATAAAACTGATGCTTTTAAGTTGTACTCTAATTTTTTGTTTTCTCGTTTTCCTGTTGATCTCTGTGCCTTAATATAAAATTATCACACAAGGTGAAGAACTCGTCAGTGGTGTCACTTTTCAGTACACAAGTAAGGAGGCAACTGGAGTGCTCTGTTTGCCCGTTGGCTGCAGCAGGCGCAATCATACTTTCCTTGAAGTCAATGACATCTTTAACGATCCCCTTCAGCGGGGCCCAGCCTTCATGCTGTGAGTTGCTGAGGTAGAGTCTAATGTAAAGCTTATCGAAGCCGATGGAATTTCTTCTTCTGATTTCAATGGCTCTTGCCTCAGGCCCATAATGGATGTGATGTTAATATTACATGCGGTGTTGACTCGCAGTGCTGAGCTCTCGTTTTGTTACTTTTAAACAATAAATTGCGGTTTGTTAGCAGCAAGACAGGGCTGTTATGAATCCTCTGACTCTGCCTTCAGAGGAATCTGAGGGTAATAGATGCATCATTTTCAGTTTAACCCCAAAAACTTACTGGAAGGTGCCACCCTGTAGAATAAACTTGCATTTGAGCTGTCCCAATTTTGCAGAGGACAAATAGAAAATAGAAAAATGGTTTTTTCCAAATTAAAGGCACTAAATCTTAATAGGGAGAAAAAGCATTGGACACAAATCTCTTGAATTAAAATAACTGTCTCTTTGGATGGGTGAAACAGAGCATGGAGTAAATCTCCTCAAATAAAATACCAGCACTCTGGAGGATTAGTTGCATGCTCTATTTCCTTCCCACAAATGTGCTGTGGAGCAATGGGCAATCACCCTCGTTCTGCCGTGGTGGAGGTGTGCTATCTCTGTGATGCAGATACAGCCAATCATCGTAAACTTGTGGAACTAGGTGCGTTTACATTGTAGGTGCTTATTAAAGATTACAGAGTGATCATAGGGTGGAAAGTAGTAACTCTTTTCCTTGAACCAAATGCGGCCACGCGCTAGACCAAAACATGATGTATTAATTAATTTGGAAACCCTCTTTTAAACCAGCTACGCACTGTGTAGCTAAAAATTTTCCATCTTGTTTTATTCAGATTGGCAACTGCTCTGCTTCAAGAAAGCAGCTTTATTAACCCTACAGGGATGTGTGGGTTACTCCTCCGTCCATACCTGCACTGATGTTTTGAAGTAAAAGAACCTGATGTACCTCCTTCCTCTCCTCCTAGTGGCCCCTCATTGCCCATCACCCAAACCCTTTCCACCTGCACCCAAGACAGTTGCTGTTCCAACAGCTCTTTCTAACTTTGCCACCTGCAGGGCAGAACATGAGAATGGATGTTATTTTAGACTGAGCAGTGTGCATGCCCCCTGTGTGACTTTTGATGGATTATTTGCTGTAAAGTGGGTTCATAAAGACTGTTACATTGGAGAAGTGCAGGAAAGGCAAAACCACCGACCCCGGTAAGGAACGTGTCTTCAACAGGTGGCCGGGCTTATAGTCCCAAAAATGTCTTTTCTTTTTTCTCCAGGGTTTTTTGCCAAAACTGAGGTGAGCAAAAGATACTGGCCTGCTTGGCAGAGGGGTGCAGAAGGCTTGGAGGTAGGTGAGAGCAAGCCAGGAACATCTTGGTCCCTGAGATAATAAGAAATGCTGACTGAGTATCTGCTTTGAGGCAAAAAGAAAAAAAAAAAAACGGCCTGTACATCAGGTTTTTGTTTGGTTTAAATCTGTCCAAGTTACAAAAACCTTGGGGGGGGGGGGAACAGTCCTTCTCTTATTTGCCAGTGATATTATGTCACATTTCAAATTATTCTTCCCCTCCCTCTGAAGAAAACCTGAGATAGATGCTGTGAGCCCTTCTGGAGTGCTGGAGGATGGGGGTGACCAGTGGCTTCAGCTCAGATACTCAAACTGTGCGGAATCAGAAGAAAAACTTGGCGAAAACACCTAGAGACTGGGCAGGGAAAGTGTACACTGTGCTGACTTGATGCCCATGGACATCATCCCTAGAGCCTCTGTATTAACGCGCTTAGGGGTTAGTATTAACCCAAACCACAAAAGACATCAGCGTGGAGTAAGAGCAAAGTTCTCACTTCTGGAGGATCAAGAAGCAGAATTATAGCAGGGTATCGTATTATTTCATAACCATGTTATTACAAGTCAGGAATTCAGGTTAGTGTTTATGTTCCAACCTATTCCAAATATCGTTTAGGAAAGAACCGATGCTTCAAGTAAGACGCAGTGAATTTACTGACCTGTGTGCAGACCACGTACTGATGCTCTTTACTGGCTGCGTAACTGTGACTTGCTTTGTTGTTTGCAATGAAGAATTAAATGATCTTAGAACTACTTCTTTTGCCTTCCCCTTCATGACATTAGACTGAAGCTGGCATTTGTTGTTTTGTGAAAAGAAAAGCAGAATTGGAAGGTTGAGAGAAGGGGTGTAATCAGGTATTTTTATTTCTGTATGGGCAAATACACTTTAACATAATTCCGATCAAATTCTAAGCTACTAGAATTGCAACTAAAGGGCTGACTTCCTCTGGAAGCGTGATCCTGGATAGCCACATCAGCAGGGGCACTGTCTGAGCACGGGCTGGGCTCTGGTGCGCGACATGATCCTCCACATCCCGGGGTGAAAGCAGAACAGAGAGGATCTTTCAGGAGGAGGAGAAATGCATTTAGAGGGTGATGCGTCTGTTTTGAGAGCTCCTACAGCTACCGCTGCCCATCCCTGCTTGAAAAGCAGTGATTGCCACGCGTAAGCCTGGCCGTGTCCAAATCCCACCGCTGGCGCTCCACGGTGCCTGGCTGCCTCCGGAGTAAGCGTTGGCTGATTGCCTTTAGTCCCTGCTGAGACTTTCATGGAGACTCAGGAGCTCTGGGGAATCTGCTCGGGAAGGAAGCAGCCTGCCCTCGCAGTTTTTGCAACTGCTAATCAATGAGTTGATGGTAATCAGTGATGATGGACAGAGGTCTCTGTCGATCATCAGATGGAGATGGACACGCTTGCACTCCTCCAGTCAGCTCTCTCCTTATCAGCACCTTCTCCTTGTTAGTGCTCCTGCATTAGGAGACGAGCAGGTAAGTCCACAGCTGCTGTCACTACTTTGTAGTATATCTGAGATTCATTTTGGAGGGGTACAAGAACGAAACTCACACAGAAAACAGGAATCCGCTACAAAATTCTAGTACCTCCTGGGTACATTACATAAAACTTGACCTTTATGTGAAACTAAACCAGAAAAATTCATCATGAACAAGGCAGAGAACATCGTTTGTCACTCTATGAACCCTTGCTGTGACCACAGCCCGAACAAGCTGTGCTGCTGTGATTCCTGTGTCTGGGGAAGGACGTGCTGAGGTTAGAGAAGGTACCAAGGGAGGGAGGTAAAAGGACCGAGAAGCAGAGCAGCGGGCGCAGGAGGGAAGACTGCCCTGAGATGCCTCAGTGTGGTGAGAAAAGCCCGAGCAGTGGGATTGAGGTTTTACAGAGCCAGGAGGAGGGGTTGAAGCTTCCAATAGATTTTTTTATCTGTATATTTGTATGTGTTTTAGGATACATTAATGTCCTGTATTTTCCTATTTTGCACATTATATATTTATAAATCATACATCTTTTTTTATGGAGGAAAAAAACCTTGCGTACTTAGAGGCAGTGATTCTGCGTAGTTGAATTAAATGCTCTTTTTAGGGTAAAATAAGGGCCTGTGAAGAATTGTGCTTAAAGAAACTGCAAAGACATCAGTACCTTCTCTGTCCTAAGATCTGACCTCACAGCAGGGCAGCTACGCCCATCAAGCAACTAAATGATTTTGCTCTATTAAAGTCTTTAGAAATAAATTTTATCTTTTCTTTTTCTCAGGAAAATCCACAGAGCAGAGGAATTGATTTGGGAGAAGAAAATAAGCTCCATAATGTAAATTATGTTAATTGCTGAGTAAAATGCTGATACCAAAGGTATTAAGGCAAGTTAATGTTAAGATGCTACACTAAAACTCCTGGTCTCTTGTAGTTAAATACATATTGGAACAGGTTTAAGTGGTAATTTAGTGTGTATGAGGGGTGTTTTTCCTCTTATTTAACCCACCCAGTATTACTCTAGATATTTTCTTTCAGCCTCTGTGGAGCCCTCATCCTGCTTTCTCCAGCCATGGAGAACCTCAACGAGATGATGGTCTGGGAGGAAAAGCAGGGTGAGGTTACTCTTGGCTGCTGTTGTCTCCTGGAAACCAACTGGGAGAGAAATTTGAACCATGGGAGAAAATGGCAGAGTGGGCAAAAAAGGTGTCAAACCAACGAGTCTGATTTGCAAACAGAATCCTCCCCAAATAATTCAGTCCACATGTTGGATCAGCTTTTGGGGATGTAACTCGGATTTATGTACCCGGTAATTTGAGCTGACACTGACTTTGCAGCTCCGCAAGGGTCATTTTGTGCTGATCTTGCGCGATCTCTGTAATGACAAACCATCACTCAGGCAATAGATTTAGTGTCTTTGATACGTTGCTGAAATAGCTTTAATTTGGGGGGGGAGGGGAGTCATAAGAAACAAAATATTCTTTGGTAGTTGATGTCTTTGTGTCTCTTGGCGTTTGAGGGCAGTGCCCGAGTTTCAGAAATTTGTTCCAAATTCACGTTTGTATTTTGGATCCCCTTTGAGGAGCTAGAGCCAAAAACCCAACTGCTAGTGTTTAGTGCTGTCCTGCACCGCTGGTTTTTGTCATTTGAGGATTGAAAAGGATTTTCTTCTTTTTTTGGCATCTGTACATGTGGCACGCACTGCTTGAATCAGGGCCCGTGAGTGTATGTAGCAAAATTAGCAGAACAGAGTCCAAGCTAAAATATGAGAGAAAAAACCTAAATAAATCAAATATTGATGAAAGGAGCTCTTAATTTTACCAGAAAGTTTATCTGGAGTGCTGCCACGCTCCTTTAATCCTCATGCCCAGAGTGCATGAGAAGTAACAGCTGGGATGGCAATGGTTATTCAGCCCTGAGAAACTTCCAACCGTTTGTTTCTAGGGGACTTGCTGCTGTTCCTAGCGCTAAAGCGCCATGGGAACCAGATCAGGGACTGACCCAGCATTAGGGATTCCAAGAAAACATTTTCAAAATGCCATGGTTGGGGTCCTTTTTCCTTTTTAGTTACACTTTGGTTTTATTCTCAACTTTTTTTTTTTTATGTGAGAAATTTGTAGCTTATGCTCCCAACTAAAAAAATACATATTTGCTCAGGTCTGAAGATTACAAGGGCTTTCCATTTTTCATCCTCTGAAGCCAGCGTTTCAGTGCTCTGATTCACCGCTTTCTCCCCTGGTTCAGTTTTCTCGGAAAGGTCATAATGTCCAGGCTCCTGGTGTTTTCTGTTGTATGAGTTCCTGCAGGAATTTTTGCATCAGGTTTCGGTAATATTTAAAAGGGAATGGAAAATCAAATGGCGTTTGTTCTTTCATCTTCAGATTTGCATATCTTACAGATGGCTCTACCCCATAAATTATATTCCAGGAAATCTATGCTTAACTTCACCTTTGGTGCACCCTGTAGGATTTCAATGCAGAACCACCCTAATTTGTACAGAAGTAGCTCAGAAATAAAGGCTGTGTTCTGAGACACAACTTGCCTAGAGCTGAGTGGGCTGGGATTTCACACAGATCTGGGTTACAGCAAGTGCAAAGCTGACCCAGGAGCTATTCTTTGTCATTCAAGGCTTTTCTGAACTCAGCCTTCCTGGTGGAAATCAAGTCACACACGGTTTTGGTTTAATGCTCACGTATACATCTTGTGAGCACTACTGGCAAGGCACCTACAGAGGTGTTCAACTCATTTCTGAGGAGGCTGAGATGTCTGTATTGGGATATTTGGATTAACATTTTATGCATATTTAGATGGCAGCACAGGAAATGTGTTTTGGGAAATTTGGGAGCACAGTTCCTTAGCAATATTTCAATCCAGTTCTGAGGATCTTGTCTGTAAACAATCAGAGTATTGATTTCTCAAATTGGTTATACTTCTGAGATACAGCTTAATTTGTCAGAATAACATCAGGAACTATGCAATTATTAATGCTGTTTATTGTCAACTTCAGGGTCGTGTAAGAGCTGCATAGCAAAAATAATGATAGGTGTGTATTGACGTGCCTGAGAGAGATTGACAGGAAAATGTCAAACCTCCCGGTGAAAACACTATATAAAAGCTACTGAGAATGATAGATGACTTTTAAAAAATCTCAGAACAAATATATCTGTCTGCTTATGGAGGGTATTAGTGGGGGGATGTAACTCTGGAGTCATTTCGCACCGTTGCTCTGAGCTCCAGCATCAAACCATGCTGAGCCTTAATAAATTGCAGCTTTGGGATTCAGGATGCAGCAGCAACGTCAACAGCGTTTAAACCGCAAAGCCGGTGGTTTAATTGCAGGTAGCAAGTAAGCAGGTATGTAATTGCACAGAATGGAAACTAGCATTGAGCCACGTAAATAGGAGCAGAGGTCTGCGAAAGGTGATAATCAGTTATTAGGGATGTTGATTATTCTATTAATAACTTGGAAATGGCCCGTTTGCCCTCAGAGGAACTTCCTTGACAGCTGGAGTCACAAGGCTCTGCTATTGTAGGATGTTCTTTAGGTGTGTTACTGTCACTGTACCGGCATGATCCAAGCGGGAGGATGTTGCCCAAGCAGCATTAATCCCCGTGTTAATGGAAATCTTCCCCTGAAGAGATCTGGAAGGTGAGTGAGAGATGTGCTGAGGTGAGGCTGCGGCAGCTCCCCAGACAATTCAAGCAGCTTTAATTTAACCCTCTTTTACATTAGCTGGAATAAGTCTTAGTTTAGGATAATGGAAGGATCATATTACTAATGATTAATATTTAATCTCCCCCCTTTTTTTTCTATTGAACACTGGTATGTGCAATTCTTTCATGAGGGTTTATTCTTAAAGCATTGAGTGAGAGTCAGGAACACTGAGAGCATTAGGAATAAACTTGCCGATCTCTGTGTCTAGAAAAAGAGAAAAGCCCTTCATGGGAAAAGTATTCCTTAAGAGGAAAATAAAAGCATCAACTGTCTTCTTTCTACTTCTTTTTAATGATACCATTTTAGAGCGATCTCTGAATCATTATCGTTATACGGTGCTGATCCAGTGGACAAAGGACTTGGAAAAATCACAGAATAACAGAATTTTAGGAGTTCAAAAGGACCTCTAGAGATCATCTGGTCAAATCCTGAGTATGTAAAATAAAGACAAGCTTTGTATAAGCTATTTCACCTCTGAAATCCAAGAAATTCTCCATCTTCGTTTCTGTACGTTGCTTATCCAGTGTTGGGTCTCTTAGAGGGTTTCACACTGTGTCCTCTGGCTGGCTTGACATGAAGAAAGCAACTGACTTTTTTCAAGCAATTTCAAATATTTAGCAAGACAAAATACCTTGCAGTCTAGAAAACATCTGGTCCTAACTGCTTAGAAATCAGTTAATTCTAATATCTAAATTCCTTTTTCTAAATTAATATTGTAACTTTGACTGCCCTCATTATCTGTAAAAAAAAAATAAAATAAAAAAGCACAGTTCTTCGCCATCTGGCTGAGTTCTTGGCCTCAGTGCTGTCCTTCTGGTGAGGATTTCAATTGTCTCATTCAGTCTTACATCAGAAGAAATAATTTCCCCGGTTTGTAACCTTTCAATTTCACACACTGTCCTCAAATTCTCGCATCAGGAGACGTGCGGAACAGGATTCCACTGTCCGTCGGTCATTAGTAAAGCTGTATATTTTAACTACGCTGCCCTTGCATTTGCCTCCTCTCTAAGCTAAACATTTTTACAACACTAGAAAAGTTTTTTCCACATGGAAGAGAGGTCTGCTCTCAGCTGCCGAGAATGATGCCCATCATTTTCCTGCGAGGCTACAATTAGTGTTGACGCTCATGAGGGATCTGGGTAGTTCAGACTTTCCTCTCTTCTGTGCATCTCTTTGGCTTTCTCAGCACTCAGATTTTTTTTTTTTTCCTATCTTGTTGAGTTTTAATTTAGGCTGGATCTTCATGGGGCAGCCAAGGACCACAAACCTAGCAGCATCTGCATTTGCGTACTAGTGTTTCATCTCCATGTTGGCCGTGGCTCACTCTTGCTGGTTTCATATGTCCATCATCCAGCTCATCCCAAAAGGTCAGTTTAAGTAATTTTAACTGGCTAGCAGGATATTTTTAATTTATTTTTAAACATTTCTGCTGACATTGTGTAATTTGTGGGAGGCAGATGATTTCCTAAATCTATGGAGTATCTGTGCAGATATGTATGTTTCCCTTAACTCTTGGAGAGTGCGTAAAGTTTTCTCTTACTACAGCTACAGCTGAGCACAAAGGAAAGCCTAATACTTTAAAACATGTATAAATAAGTTCTATCTTATTTTGAGCTGCATGCAATAGGATTTTAAGCTTTGATTTTTCTATTATTACTACAATGCCTTTAATTTATATGCAATTTTAGCTATCATCCATTTAGATCTTGGAAAATTACATTTCAAGCACTTTTTTTATGCCTATAAATATAAGGACTGAACTTAATGAGTTTTGGGTCCTAATGAAAAATATATTCAAGGACTTCATTGTCAGGATGAAGCCTGACCTGTGGGAAGGCAGAGGAGGTGAGTGTGTTTCGGGCTGGGATACTCTACCTGACACCGCGCAGTTGCTGCTATGAAGCCAATGTGTACATGACAAATTATTGCTCCTGTTTTGCAAAAACTTCTCCCCTTTAAGTACTCTGTGTTGTATTTATGTCTCTCCTGTGCCCCTGGGCCACTCGTTCCATGTGTACTGCTCTGGTAGGATACGTGCAAATGTGGGACTGCTTTTCCTGAGCCCTGGGCTCTTTGGCACATGTTCCTCACTGCCTCGAGATCCACAGTGTGAACGTCCTCCTCCTATGCTGTGCCTTTTTTAGTTACCAGCAACCGTGGTTAAAGCGGTGGTGGCAGCCTCACAAGTAGCCATTCTGGTTCTGGTTGCACTGGAAGGGAGCTGTGAAAACAAAAGACAATCATATCAACTACTTAATTTTGGAAGGCTCTTGGATCAGCCTTGCTTCGTACGAAGCTGCTCCAGAGTTCAGGAAACAGATCCAGTCCTCTGCAGAGATGGCAGATAACTGCAAGGATGGCAAAACACTTTGGGGTTTCAGGATAA
>NW_010433019.1:75732-103702 GCF_000710305.1 Buceros rhinoceros silvestris
TATAGAACTGCAACACCAGCACCCCCGTGTGAAGTTTCCTCCCTGTCGAAAGCGTGGGGCTTCCCCTGCCAACTGGAGCTGCTGACAATATGGAGCTGGTGGAGACCTGTCACCTGCTGAAAATGGACATGATGGAAGGGATTGAGGCCTGTGACAAAGGGATGTTGGGTGCGTGTTATATAGCTTGCCAGCCTATGGGAGGATGATCTGCAGTCTGTGAGATTCCCAAAATTATTTGGGGTAATTGACAGAAGGCTGTTCGTCTAATTATTGACCCACATGCAAATCCTCAGGGTTTGTCAGCAGAAAGTGTTATTTTTCTCTTGTCCTTCAGGCTTGCTTGGTGTTACTGATGCTCCCTGTACTGTTCCAGGGGATTCTGCCAATTCTCTGCTGTGCTGGGTCATGAGAGCTGCATTGCAGAGAAGATCTACCTTATGGCTACAGCATGCCTTGGTGACAGCAGGTGCGTTGGAAGGATGAAGGTTGTGTTGCAATGACTTAAACAGGCTGGAACGTGAAGGGTCTTACCCTGAGCTACACAAAATGCAGGAGGGGGACAGAGAGCCAAACACCGCTCTCTGGCACATGCTCAGCTTCACTGGTGCTGGTGACCCCAGCTTGGTGGTACCCAGAGCCACATCCTCCAGGCTGTAGCGATGGACCTGCAGAGACCCACCTGCAGGCTGTGACTGGCACAGCTTGTGTTCAGCATTGTGTTGTGGCTGCAGGAGTCGGGGAGCTGGAAGGGGCTTCCCAGCCTCCTGAGAGAGGGGCAGGCGAAGGCTGTCTTGAATTCACCTTCTGCCTTTTAATGACATCATGAATGATAAATTACAAGTTTATTCTGGGAGTCTGAATATTTCAGGCTTATAGTATTAAAATACTACCTCGAATATCGTCAAGAGAAGTTGTTAATATAAGGATCTTGCCTGCATGTGCATAAGAAGCAGAGGAGAGAGTTGTGTTTCCGTGGTATTAAGGCAAAGCAGAAATATTCAGCAGAGTAGTAAATAAAAAATACTAAAGGTCAGCTCCGCTGCGTTGTTGGCATTGTACTTCCCAGCTCTCTCCACCCATGAATTCTTCATGCCTCCCACAAAGTTTTAAAAATGTTTCAGTAAGAATCTTTCCCAGTGTTTTATTAAAATCATGTTCCTCCTGACACATTGATGAAGTTCTTCTCTAGTGGAAGCTCCAATGATTTTAATTTCATCAGGAAAATACACGAAAATCAAGCAAGAGAAAAACCATCAAACTCTAATAAATCCTTTAAAACAAATTAAAGTGATGACTGAGCTGACACATTCAATTTTCACTAAAACAGGATTTTCAGCAAGCCACAGGCATTACTCAAAGACTTAAATCTGCAGAACCAGAATTCTGCTTGTTTGTTCGCACTCGAGCGCATTAAATCAACTGGGTGGCTGCTCTGTGGAACGCAGCGCTGCCCACGCAGCCGCGCAGGGTGGCTCGGGGCTTCCCAACTCTGGGAGTTCTTATGAGGAACAGGGTACAAAAATGACTTTTCACGGAACTTTCTGTACAAACGATGTGAAGTTTCGTGGATGATTAGCAACAAGGTGTAGGATTTGTGTAGCAAAAGCACAGTTCAAGAGCTATGGCTCTGTGGTCTGAGTTAAAGAACGGTGTCTCTAAGGGACCTCTATATGTTGCTTGCTTGTTTGGACAGGTAAATACAGGAAAAAAACCCCAATCCTAGCTGGAAATTTTCTATGCACTTTCCCATTTAAGGAGAACAGGGGGTACCACGCTGTAGAAATAGCACTAACCACTTCAACCATTAAATTACCGAGTCCTCCCCTCAGTGTTTCACTGCACAGACAGCAGTGCTAGCTGAAAAAGCTCCTTATTGGCTTCTCTGTGAACTTGGCAGGAAATGGATCTGTGAAAACTGTGATTTTGTACCGATACTGCTGGTTCATACATCATCTGTGGCTTAGAGACTGAAGAGCTGATCATGGCTGTTCTCTCCAGTCCTGCCTAAGGGCTCATTCCAGTTTCAATTAACAACAATAAAACCAGAGTCCATCATGTCTCTGTGTTGCACGTGCTTCATTTCTTTTTTCGCTGGTTTTCATATTGTGAGCAGAGAGACATGTCTTTGGCCGAGCACCTAATGACTGAATAGACTCCTGAAAATAACGTGCTGGTTTCCTGGTAATCGAGGCGATTATTCTCTCCGACTTCTCTCATAGCCGTGGCTTGGTGTGTTTCTGATTAATTAGGCAGCATTTTTTCAGTCAGAAAGCAATTTAAAAATATGCTTTAAGGTCTAACAAGTGGTGTATACCAGATGCCACAATTTTTACAGTGTAGTTTATTCCAGTTTTGATGATTTGTGGATCCTGCCCCACCCTCCACCTTTGAATCTACAGCTCCATTGCCTTCAAAGCTTGTGCTGCTGGTTTTGTAATGAAATACTTAATATCGATGACAAAAAATGCAAGGTGTGAATATCACAAAAAAGTAGGTTATGGCCTCTAATTAAAATGAGCATGTTAGTACAAAAGAAATTCCTCTTTTGTAATTATTCGGCCTTATTGCACTTTTGATGAGCATCTCCTGTGGAACAACATCAGTAGAAGGTGGGACATTATTGACTGCTAAAGAGCTGGATTCCTTGAGGCACTGCAACTTCCTACAGGTACGCTTTATATAGTTTGTTGTGTGTAGGACAGAATCTTTATTGGAGAAATCTTTGTTCTGTCAGTAGCAGCATCGTAGCAATGACTGTGGAATATTCTTGGTGATTTGTGGCATGCCTCGAAGGTCAGCCATTAGCTGTTGGAGAGGTTGAGGAGCACGCAGTGTGGGTACCAATTTATTTGGAATTTCTGTCTGGTTAAATGGCTGTCAGGCGTGACAACTGCATTTATAGCGAGAGGTGATGTCTGAGGATTTGTCAGGACTCTCTGACTCTCCTGATCTAAGCTTTAATTTAGTCACATTTTCATTTTCAGTGGGCACAAGGCTAATGTGTCACACAGGTGACTTGATTCTTGTTTTTCATATTAATGGGTCTGTTCCCACATGACGCTGATTTTGGTTGGGCCCTATTAACTGCATAGTCCTGTAATGAAGGAGTTAAAGTCCTCTAGAACAAGGGTAAAGGAAAGTTTGCCTGGAGTTACAGGGATTAGGCCAATGTTCAATGGCTGCATTTCTGAAGTAAAGTCATAATTAAGAGACAGAAAAACTTCTCCCAATTAATATCGGTTCCACGAAAGGCTTCTACTAAGGCTTTTTGTTTAAACATACAGCGTTTCTGCTGGGTAACTTGTTGACATTTAAGGTTATCTTAAAAGCACACCAGTTCCTTCTTTATGAATATGCTGATTGTCTATTAGAAATCCATCTTGCTCCAGGTTAAGAGAATTTGTTACGTATCAAATTCTGTATAGGTTCTCATTTGTTACCGGCACACTTTTTTCCCCCCTCTCTTTTAGAAGGACATGCACTTTCTCAGCAAGGAAATATGTTCTGGAAATAATTTAATTGGGAAGAAAAAAGGCTAGCTGCTCTTTTTTTTTATTATTATTCCAACAAAGAGAGCACCCGTGATTTTTGCTTTGTGAAGCACGGTACAACGTATGCACTCAGCCGCGGACTCAATTTCTTTTTATCTCATCTACAAAGCTAATGCTCAGAGCTCGTTGTCCTACACCCGCTCTTGCTATTTTATTATTGGAGTTAAATATGAGTTTGATGGTTCTGTGGTTTAAAATCAGAAGTAAACTACCAGCTGGAAGAGCTTCCCTCCCCAATCCGACCCTGAACTTGAAACTGCTGGAAGTTGGGTTGTCTCTCCTTGCTTTGAATTATCTCCGTTCCTACAGCATGAGTAACTCGCGTTTCAGTTGTGTCGGCTAACAGGTACCTCCCGGTGTTATGTATATTTTATGTGTTGTAATTAAGTAGCTGCAAGTGAGGAGGGGAAAAAAAGAAGAAATAAGTATGCTAAACATTAAATAGGCTTGAAATAGGTTCATTAAATAGGCTTGTTAGATGTATTACCTTCGTATCCCAGTGCTAAACCTGGTCTGTAGCTAGGGCTTCCAAAAATGCCTGTGCTGGGGTAGCTCAGGGACAGATCCCAACTTCCTCCTCTCTCTTCTCCCAGTGAGATTCCATCTGCTTGGAGGGATGTAGTTCAGGAAGGAAAAGAGGGGGAAAAGTAGCCTATCCGTACCTGATATGCACAGGTCCTTAAGCCACAGCATCTCTGCTCAGGAGGTTTAGTGGTGCTACAGCCCGTAGTGATCATGGGATTGCAGGATCCAGTTTGAAGTGACCCCACATTAAGCTCTTTTCTGCTGCTCTTTGTTGAAATATAACTTAATACACCTACTTGGAAACGTGTGGCTTAGCGTTCCTTTCCTGGGCTGATCAATACGGTGTTTGCAAGAGAATATCAGTCTTGATTACAGAATTGTCTCTGCTCAAGACTGTGCATATTGTGAAGAATAGAGACACTGAAAAAGGTGCCTCATGGGTTTTTATGCTTTCAAATCTAATCATATTTTTAGACATGGCATTAAACATTGAAGGTTGGATATATCACAAACTGACCTATTCCACTTGCAGTAATAAACCTCTTTGATTAAGACTTATAGTTAGATTAGACCAGAGATCAGAAATCGTTTCTCAGTGGAGTGACATTTATATAATTTCCTTTAAACAAGCAGGAATTATCCCCATTCAAATGAAAATGAATGTGATGTTTGCATCCTCTATTTCTTTAAACATTCCTCACCTGTAGCCTTATTTCTGCAGGAAATAATATTTTATGACTTTATCTTAAAATACAGCAGTGTGAAGGAACATGGTAATTCCATCTACAAAACGTGAGGCTGTTGTTTTCTTTGCAGTATTAAAGTCAAAGTGCTGTTGTGCATCTGCTAATTATGGTTGGTAAAATATTTCCCCCAGATTTCTGAAAGCTAAGAATACAAATATTTGTGTAATAGAAAGACATGTTAGAGAAACACTTGCACAGGTTTTGCTTATTAGCTGAAAGGTCTATAAGAGAAGCAGACAGTTCATAGTAGGAAAGCAGTCTAATTGCGAAGATTAGACTAAGTAAGATTTAGATTAATCTAGGTCTAAGATTCAGTCTAATTGCTGCTTCAACACTTTTTAAAACTCACTTCGAAGTCAGTAGGAATGTTTCCTTTGGCTCTAAAGGGAGTTTGGTTAGATCCGGGGCGGGGCGGGGGGGGGAATAAATATATATGCATATATATACGAGAGAAATAAAGGTTAACTGGATTTAAAAGCATGCCCCATCATTGGCTCAGGAGGTTGTCTTATTTTTTCTAATCCAGAGGAATAAAAAGACAGGCAGTGCCAGGGCCAGAAATTGTCACCAAATGCTTCCACAGGCAGTTTCAGAAAGGGACCCTATTTTTTCTTACCATGTCTGTGGTCCTATGGTAGGAAAAACATCAAAGCACTGCTGGCTGCACTGGTGGTTTGAATGGCTGGAGGATATGTCGCACTGATGTATTTTTATTGTGTGAGCTCTCGGCTGTGATTGTAGCACACAATCTGAAGTAAAGGGGTGAATATCTGGAGCGCTGGAGTAACACTGTCTGCCAGCAATATAATCCCATATAATCTAATAACCTCACAGGCTGCAGCCTGGGAAAACAGTCAGATGGAAGTTGGATGCCAGGAAGAGCGCCATGAAATTGGGCTGCTTGGCATAAAACCAAGTGTTCACGTGACTCTGCTTATGAGAGGGAACAGGAGAGAAGTAGTCTGTGCAAAAAGAAACAAATCCCCTGAAACAAAGGAGCGTGGTTTACCTTGGTTGGGAGAGTCATCATCATGGCTTGGCTTTTCTTTGCAATAAATTAGTTTCATCAGGCAGAAGGGAGGTGGTTTGCCTGTTAAAGATTACTCTGGAGTTGTTATTTAATAGCATTTTTAACCTTTCACTGTGGCACCCTGGTAAAACCTGCTGGAAGTGGGAAGGGTTTGGGAAGTGCTGCCGCCACGTGTGACAGGATGTGTCTGGTAGCAGATGTGGCTATAGTATTTGGATGTGTAGATAATGCAAATAAATCAAGTGCGAATCCAAAACAAATCAGGGCAGCTATTGCAAACAAGCATACATCCCAAAAAAGGAAAACTGGTGATTATTTAAAATTAATCTTTTCTAAAAGGGGGAGTTATTTATTTTCAAAATCCTTATTTATTCTGCTCTGAAATTCATTTTTTGGCATTCACAAGACACTGCACACATTTGTAAGACTTCACAACTAAACTTAGATGTTGGCACTTAAACTCTTTTCTGAATGCTAAGTGCCTTGCACACACTGAAAAATTTTGTATTAAGGCTCCATAAAGTACTTAAAACATTTAAACTGTGCAGATCAGCTGCTGCAACATGTTAGTTTGCCTCGAATGTGGTGATGTTTCATCCATGCAGGATGAAGAGCAGCAGAGGATATTCCAGGTGCTTAGTTTCAAGGGACTATGTATGATTGGTTGTTTAGTAGTAATTGAACATTTATTCAATATATAAATATTCAGTAATCTGACTTGTTAAGTATTTTTTTCCCCACACACTCTCATGTGATGCTGGGGAGAAAAAAAAAGTCAAGCCATTGCTTTTTTTTTTTTTTAGAGGGTTATTATCTGTTTGTCTGAAAGGAACGTATTCATCTCACACAAGCCTTTTCTCATGCTCTTTTTCTGGTGACTGGATCTTTTGTGAGGCAGTGATCTCGCTGCGACCTGTAGTAAAGCTTTTGAACCTCTCTCTCTGTGCAGAATTGTTCAGATACCTTTTCTACAAAGTTCTGCATTTCACTGAGTGGCAAAAGCTTCAGAATTCAAAAAACTGAATTTCATTGCCTGTGTTCAAACCTAATCCCGTCCCTGGTTTTATTTTACCTGGTATATTAGTCAAGTTTCATGCATGTGGCTGTGCAGCATTAGCAGAAGGTTAAAGTAGTTTTACAACAGGTGGTAAGTAGTTGTACACCTTTCTGAGAGGTGGTGGTAGATGATTAGAGGGACTGACTCTGAGGGTTTAGCTTCCTCTTTAACTTCATGAACTTTTGTGTATACAGTTGTTTAGGTGTTAATTAATGTTGGTGTTAATCCGTAGTGAATTTAATCACAAGCAGAATGTGAATGGTAAATTAAATTAATTGCTTTATAGTAAAAACCCACAAACACATTCCTTCCATCAGAGTCCGATAGAACTCAACTAAAACAGTCTAAAAATGTATTAATAAGCATGTTAAATTAGCAATTTCTTCCTAAGAAAAAACATGCGTAGAAACAACCCCCACGATGTTTAGGAATGGGAAAAGAGTTGATTTCTTGTCCCCTGCTATTTGTAATCTGTGATTAAGTGGTGTGAAATGGGGCTAAGCCTTCCCATTGGTGCCTTAGAGCGCTTCCTCTTCCCCTGGGAGCTCAAAATGTGTCTGCAACAAATGCAGAGTATGGCAGTGCGAATCTTCATTTCCTCCATAGCGTCATTTTAGAGCATTGTAAACTCTAAACAAAGCCTGTCGCTTGTTTGATCCCATAAAGCTGTAACTCTTAGAGAGGCATGGCTGAAAAAAGAGAAAACCTAATTATATGTATTTCCCATATTAGGTGGTAACAGTAATCGGAATATGTCTTTCTGCCTTGTGCATGAGGTTAATTTCTTGGGTCCTTTTTGGGGATTTTACTTGAATTTTTAAAAGTTGAAATTCTGATCTCTAGAGGCTGGAGTAGAAAAGATTTGAGTTGGTATTTGGACAGATATGTTATCAAATATGCTTACAGTTGACCCTAAACCTTGTGTTATTCAGCTTGAATAAAAGCAGTACTATGACTCAAAGCTTGATCTTGAAGCTCTCCAAGTCTTACCACATTGTCAGATGCAACCATAACTTCAAATTCTTTTCCAGATCAATTTGGAAATGTTCTGTGTTGCAAAGGTGTCAGCTCTTTTCCTTTAATTCTCTTGTTTTACAGGCCAGGATAAATATATTTTGCAGACTCTGATTTTTACTTGCATCAAAATGGAAAACACACTGCTATCATAAGAAGTAACCTTCTTTTTCCAGGGGAATCATGAACATCCAAGGTTAAGGAAAATGTGCTGTAAAGAAAGCTTTGGATAAAGCACATTATTATTATTTTGGTTGGAGTGACAGAGGTATGCACACAAGTAATCACAGAGGCACGCAATCAATGAGAAAGGAAGGTCTGAGAATCCTAAGGCAGCTGGAAGCAGATGTGTCCCTGAAACAGGGGATACCTACTGAAATTAAGGTTGTTTTCTATATTTTATATAATGAACCTTAGGGCTATAAAATGCTAGAGAGATCTAACAATGAGTCAGAAAATAAAATAAAATGGAAATACAATATCACCACAAACTAGGCAAACAGTAAAATCACCGAGGGTCACCAAATGTTTGGGAAGGTGGGTAGGATGACAGACATACCAGATGAACTATGTGACGCACAGCTCAAGCAGCTGTAGATTGCAAGACTGGTTCCAAACCCTTTTTGGAATCATGTTGGCCATGGGAGCAGGTTCTTGGGCGGGGAATGGGGGAACCCATCCTTTAGGTGGTATGTGGCTTCTGGAGGTTAATGAAGATTTCCTTTTTAAATTGTTCATTTTCTTACTATTAATTTAGATGTAGAACAAGCATTCACTTAGCTGACTCATTCTGTTCAAGAATGTTTCTTGCTTAAATTCTAAATCATGTGGTGGGGATGTGAGTTCCTCCTTGTTGCTGCAATAATGGCAGCACGGTAACGGAGCTGCCTCCAGTGTCAGATGCGCTCACCAGCCTCACCTTGCAAAGCAGCGGCTTTGGTTGAAAAAATTGAAGCATAAACCAGCAGGAGCTGTTTCCATGGTTTGAAAAAAAAAAAAAAAAATTAATCCACAGTCTAAAAGGTAATACTAGAATTTAGTATGGTGGAGTTTATGGTACAGTGGTGAAGTTCTGGAGGTTGTCTTACTGTTTCCATTTACAGAAGACATGTGGCCATATAAAATTAAAATCTTAACTGAGTGCCAGCAATATATTAATGTAGAGAAATGTTGGTTAATAGCTCTATCATACAAAGTATTATTAATAATTACTAACATTTCCCCATCCATTCAGCTACTTTCTTCCAGTCTGTGGTGCTGATTTAAATCACGTACATTTGTATCTTCTGTTTACCTGAACCACTTTTCTAAGTAACTTGGCTTTTTCAGTAGTTTATTTGGAGAACAGTTTAATCGCCAGTACCTCTATTCCCATGTCACATATACTCTATATTTCAGTGCAATAAAACCACTTAAATTGAAATTTGAAATTACCGTAATTGATATAGATAGATAAACTTGGTAATTACCAGTGTTTCTGTAACTAATTTGGCTCTGTGGTTCCTCAGCATATAGCGGATGGTCACAGCACAATTACTCTGCAGGTAGTACCTGATAATAGGAAAGCACTTGCTTTCCATTAGGTAATTGTACCCGTTAATTAAACTCCATTTAATTGCAAACCATTGTATTTAAACCTTGTTGCGGAAAATATTTCATAACATATACATGACTTGATGGGGTTAACTCAGCTACCTATTGTTTGTTAATAATTCACAGACAAGTTGCTTCTGTAATTCACCCAATATCACTCGTAGCTCTATGGATTTCACAATGTTTTCCTCTTGGAGAGGCTGTCGCCCTGCTGGTGTCAGTGGCAGAGCCCCGCGGACTTCAGCGGAGACTCGGCAATTCTTCCCGGCATTTGTCCGCATCATTAAGGGCATTTTAAGATTTAGTCTTGTAAAGAGCAGATAACATGATATTAAAGGAAAGTCAAGCTCATTGTTTCATGAAAAATCCTTTGAAAGTCATCGGGGAGGGAGAACTCTGCTTTTCCTGGCTTTTCCTCTCTCTTCTGTCATGAAAGGGGTTGGAGACTTGGTGCCAGGGATTTGGAGCGCCCGCATGCTGTTGGCATCCTTGGGAGGTCCTGTCCTCCTCCTGATGGCTCCCTGGACTCCTGCCGCTGAGCAGCTGGGAAGACTATTTGCCCAGCAGAAAGTTTGCTCCAAAGTAACAAGTGCACGCCTTCGTTATTGCCCTGTCAACAGGCTATGATCTGAATTATTGATTTAGCTGAATGTTTACGCTTTCTAAGAACAAATTTGGTCACAGTGCTTTCTCACTCATTAAAATAGGGAAGTGATAAACAAAACTCTTTTCCTATTGAAGAAGTTGTTTCTAATGATTTCCTCTTTCAGTGCTCCACTCAGGGCTTGATGATCTTTGACTTTCTGAATGTCGGTATCGTATTTGAAGAGGCACGTATGAAGCAACTAGTTTAAGCTGTAAACCCCTGAATATTAGCATTTTATTTTTAACGATTTAGTATTGTGCTGATGAAAAGGATCCACAGAATAATGATAAGCAGAACAAAGGGGGCTCCTGAGGGCTCAATCATGCATGGATAAAGCCCCCCCCCCAAATATTTTTGTAAAGCTGAGTGCTTACCCACTATTCTGTTTAGTTCTATTACAATAGACATAGTTCTCAAGGAGTTGTGCTCTCAGTAGTCCCTTTGAGCACATATCAACCTACATGACTGTAGCATGCACAATACGTGCTTCATCTAAGATCATTCATTAGGCTCAGCTATATATTTGGACTTAAAACAAATGGGCAAATTTGTGGTGATGTAGCTGTAAAGAACAAAAAATGGTTGCTAATAAATTGGGTGAATCCAAGGCCCTACATATTTTAGCAGAGTTAGAGAGCCGTTTCCTGAAGCAGAGCTCATTTGCAGTGAGTTACTATGCTCCACCCTGTAAAAAAATGCCAGTGCTTCTGCCAGGATCGTAGTTCAGCCTTGTGATGTGGTAATGAGCCAGAGTGGCACAAATATGAAAATAACCCCAAAGTATTATGGGAGTGTGACAGAAACGGTGATCAGATACACAACATCCAGATTCTGAGGCACTCCCCAAAGAGCCAAAGAGTGTTTATTGCTTAGAAAGTGATAGAAAAAGGTAAATTGTCTTGCACGGGCATCACGCTTGTCTGATTGAGGAACTGTTCAGCTCACTGTCTAAAAGGCTAGGTCCGGGTTTTGCCCATGTGATTCACGCAGAGTGCAGGAAGTTATGAGAGATAAAAATCTTGTAGAGCTGTTAACACCATTTTATTTCGGAATGGCTGCACAAGTCTGCCAAGTAGCACAGATGTTTAATACACTCAATTTCCAAGGGAGATTTTAATCTCCACAAGTACACATCTTTTCACTTGCAGTCACTGGCTCTGCTGTGTGAGGATGAGAAATATTCAGCAAGGCTGAGGACACTAAACAAACTTAAAGAAGGCTCTAGTCCTTGAGAGGGGTACTAATGGATCTTGGAAGTTTGACTGGCATGCGAGGGTATGACTTGGGTGTTTAGTTCAATAAATCAGCCTGGATGTGCAAGGCAAATAGCTCGACAAACCTGCAAAACATCGTAAGAAGTGCCATGGTTGTGAACGGTCACAACTGAAACGCAGCTTCTGAGAGGAGTCAGGGCTTGTCTCCTGGCTGGGGAAGCTGGAGAGCAAAGGTGAGGAGCGTTTTCCTCCTGATGTCAGCCTCTTTTGGTGTGTGCGTGTGTACATATTTGCACAAGCTCATCCATGTTCGTTTCTATTATAGGCCAGTTACTCGTTATCGTTTCTTGTAATAACTTCTGCTAGGCCAACAGATACAGAGAAAGCATAAACGTATAACAACTTCATGAAGGAAGGAGGAAACTCACGGAGAGACAAAAAATAAAGGGAGAGTGCATTCTGCAAGTTCTGGGTTGAGATTGTAATAGCTTTGGGGTTTTGTTTTTTAAGTATTTGTGAATTCTGCTGTAATCAGGTACAGGTTTAATTTATTTTTTTCTTGGCTACTAGTTGCTATAACAAAATATGTTTCTTTGGAACATTGATGAAGTAATGTTGATGGGTCTGTCTTCCAGCATCATTCCACTTGCCTTCCCTAATGGCCATATTCCTGTGCTCTAATAATGTGTTTTCTATATTTATGGGTGAGCTCATGACTTTTCATACACTTTCCAGCTTTAGCATTTGGTTCAGTGTTGCAGGTTTGAGTGTGCATTCTGCATAATGAAGGAAGCTGGCTAGTGGGACCTGTGACCTTTGCAAACTTAAAAAGGCCCCTGGCAAGGCATCTCTAACAAAAAGTGTCTCTGAGCTCTGTAGGTTCATGAGTCCAAGGTGAGAGCGAGCACCATTAAATTATTGAAAGGCAAGGAACAAAATATAGGCAACAGCAATATTGTGTGTGGATTGAAATGTGGTTTAAAAAAATAGCTGTTAAATTTGTTTTATTTGTGAGGCTTATTGTACGGAATTGCATTGCTGAAAGACCGTCTCAACTCAGCAGTTCTTTCCATCTCTTCCTCTTTCTTTTGGTCCTTTTACTTTCTCTCTCTGAAGTTTTCTGGTAGCGTTTTTGGAAGTGGGAAAAGCACTGGCTTGTGATGATGAGTTTTCCTCTGTGCTCAGTGGCTACATAACACATCAGCCCAGTTCAGGTTGATGTTACAGATAGGGACATTGACTCCACCCGATACGTGCCGAGAGTCGTGTTCGTGGCAGTGGTCTCTCCTGTTACGACAGCCTTCTGGTACTAGTACTTCTGAGCAGTAAAATGTTGGTGGAACTGTTTGCCAGTGAAAGGTTTGTGCAGCTGCCGGTTGAAAACTCCTCCAGAATGCAGTGAGATCAATGGAGTGAGTCAGTGGCTTCAGCAGGGTTTGGGTAAAGCCCATGGGGCATGGATTACAGCTAAAACCATGAACTAATGCAAGATCTTCCCCCCTCCTCTCAGGCTAAACGATGCCCTTTGTCTGGCTGTGTACTGACAATGATGAAACCATTGCTCAGATGATGGTTGAGTTAATGAAAGTCAGGTAATTAAAACCAAAAACCCTCCTGCAAAAGTATTGCAAGTAACAGGTAGAACTCCTGGGAACGCAAGTGGTGGATGCTTATCCCATTATACCGGACAAGCTTCTCTAAAGTCAGTGTGTTCAGAGTCAGAGCTCTCTTAATCGTCACTTCTTGACTTGATTTCTTGTTTGGAGCATAGATCTATGTCTGCAGCCTTGAAAACCACACTGGAGTGCTGCTGAACGAGGATACTTGTGTGTGATGCTAGTGAATAGCAAAGCTGCTGCTGTTAAAATGGGATAAAGCCAGTTTAAACATCCACAGGTTATGCAGTGCTTCACATTCCTGTTTCCTGACACGCGACCAGGAATCTTGTCCCCTGCCCAAGTGCAAGTAAATACAATCATCATCGCTATCACCACAGATTTTCTGCTTGGCTTACCCAGCCCTCAGCACTGGAATGCACTCGGGATTAAATGGCTCGTGTAACAAGTAGGAGAAGCGGCTCATGGGGCTGTGGATGCGAGTCATTTGTAATATTGCTATTTAAGTTCCTCTACTTGTGCTGCATCACACCGTTCCTTTGAAGGAACAAGTTGTTATGGTTCCTGTTATATCTCCAAAAAGCTTGCCGGAAATAATACAGAGAAGCTAACACTCCTCATACAAAAAAAAAAAAAAATCCAATGTTTATAATAGCCCAAGAACATTCATATTTATATTTCACATTTTGCTTGTACACAGCGGATAGAATTCATTTCATGCCGGAGTCTGTGCTTTAGCTGCACTATCTTCACTCTTGCAGGGAGAAAAAGCACTTTAATGGGCGCAGATACTGTTGTTCTCTTACAGGGATTTGTTGTATTACCTTTGATTTCAAAAGAAAAGCAAGTGGAACGGGAAGTTCAGTGTCTGTCTTTGAACTGTAGGCACAATCGCTGCGAACACTAAAACTGGCCCTCGGGAGCAGTGTATGGGCTCTGAGGTGCAGCCTGGTGCGTGGAGCAGCGCGGGCTCCAGGGAGGTGTGGAGAAGAGGCACAGTCTGCTCTGCGACTGTTTTGGTCATGCTTAATGTCAGCTCTACAAGAAAAAAAAAAAAATTAATGTAATTCATCTCATTTAGTGAGAGCGTGTGGGGAACTCGAACTGAAGTACTTTACATAAGGATTAGCATATATTTGGAATATATATTCTATACATCCGTGTATATTTTTAGAATAAAACAAGCCTCAAGTCCAACTTGCACCCAATAGAAAAATTCTCCTTGATTCCAGAACCTTTGAAGGAGAACTTAAGTGAATTTAGGAAGATGTTAACTTAGTTTTGGAGATGGATGGGATTAAGAGGTCAAATTGGAAAGTAACAGAGCAGAATGTAGCCTGAACCTGACAACCCAATCAGTTGTTTTCATAGATTTTTAAGCAAGAAAGTGGCATTATATACATCTTTTCTGACCTTCTGTGTATTGCAAGCCAGGAAATTTAATCTGTGATTCCAGCATTAGAGGTAACTGCCCTGCTCTGTTTCATAAAGTGGTTGTCTTGTTTGTTTTGTTGGGTAATATTTTACTTTCTTGGGGTGTAGAATACCAGCCATTAGAAAGCCAATTTTGGCTCAGTTTGCTGTAGATTTGTTTTAAGTATTTTGATATATATTGTATAAATAAAGGCTTCATAAAACAAAACCTACTGAAAACAGCGTCACTGCACAGATCCCTTTCCATCACTGAACACTGCTGCTCTGTGGTTTTTCTCCTCTCTTCAGGTTACAGAGAGCTCTTTGTTTGCTCAAGAGCCTGCTCCCACTTGGAGGTCCACTTGGAAGTCCAAGAGGTCTTACCATAAGTCCCAGATGAAAATTGTGGCTGTAGTGAAATAGCCACAAGTGGGACATCACCATGATTAGTGAGGGGATGCCATGAAACGAAGGCTCACTTGCCAAAGAGATGGGTTTTTTGGAGCGCCACCTCCAGCTCAGGAAACTGGAGGTAGGAGGTTGGAGTCCTGGCCAAAAGGTAAGTCAGAGGGTGAAATAAGCAGGAGAAATTCATTATGAAGGTGCTTTGTAGGTTCTCTTACGTCTTCCCATTCGTTATGAGCACAGAAGTGTGCTCCCCACGTGGACAAAATCAGTATGTACCGTCATGCCTTCAGTGACTCTATTTATCTTCACCCGTTTGATTGAAACAGGAGATGTGCAATCTCAGAGAGGAATTTGGGAAAATAGCCTGGTTTATTCCATCTCACTATACATTTTCAGATGTATAGGAGTCTGAATGTTCTATGAAAGTTTAAACACAAATTGTGTGCAATACATTCAGGTCTCCAACGAGATGTAGTGAAACAGAAAACCGAAAGCTTTACTCAATTAAATGCATTGCCCTGCAAACTCCTGCTTCCTGCACAGGCTGATTGAAGAGTGCAGTGGTGATTTTGCTTGTTGATTACATCGGTATATCCACATAGTCTGCACGTGGCATGAGTGCAGGATACAGAACTGCTGCTGCCGGGCTCTGGAGAGCATCAGCTGTCGTTATCCCGCAGATAACCCTCGTGGAGGACTGAGACTTCGCATGTGTGTGCATCAATGGTGGCATTTTCTGTTGCAGAAAAGGAGCTTATTCTAACATCTGCTCTAGGTTTTCACCGTGCAGTAGCGTCCTTCAGACTTTATCTCAATACTGCGTTTGTCATGACAGCAACAATCCTGGCTGGATTGTTTAGGTGAGAACCATGTAAAATTAAGTTTGGATAAATGGTGTGTGATATGTTGCCAAGGAGTTAAAAACTATGATCTTTCTGTGATAAAGCCCAGGTGTTCTGGGTACCCCTTGTTTTGTGGAATCTGATTCACCCTGCCCAAATTCATGGCAACGCTTGTTCTGTGGCATTTTGCAATCACTGCTTTAACTTAATTATAATAAGTAATTTGCAAAAGGTATTGAAGTGGAAAAATAAACAAAGGAATGAGAAAAATCTCAGATAAATACACTGCCAGAAAGACGCGTTACTGATTTCATTATCAAACATTAACTATTGTGGATTTTTAAGCAAGTTCAGCCACAGCGAAGTATCTAACTCATTAAAAAGATATGTATCAACATATAGACAATTACCATTCTGATCCCATGAGGAAAGGATGAAAATGCTAGAAAACATGAGCATCAATTTTTACAGCTCTTCAGTGCATATAACTATGTCCTCACCCAGGCTGGGAGACTTTCCTGTGCATCCCTAACTAAATCTGCTCCTGACATCTTCCTGGGTATGAGCTGAAGAGGTGTTACTCTCTTGGTTGGTGTGATGGCTGGGGTTGGATACGCAAAGTAATTTCCTGTAGAGGCAGGAGATCCTTTCGAACAGTTTGGAAGTATAATATAACCTTCTTCTAAAGCACAGAACATACAATTCTTCAAGGAAGACATTAAACAACCTATTTATGTTGTATCTTACTTTCTTTTTCCTGCTTGTAAATGGGGAAGTACTTATAGGCTGCGACATCTTATCTTTTGTTCGTGAAGGATTAACTGACTTGGGAATCCCCAGGCAGCTGCGTTTGCATTACCACAGCCTGGATAATGTAGAGATTTCCTGGTGTTACATTATGTATGTAAGGTCACTCAATGAGGGCACTCAAACCAGGGAGTTTTATGAAAAACCAAGGCAGAGATGACCACTGTCATGTGGGAGGACTGCAGAGGAGTATCTGGTAGCTTCATGTTTTGTTTTGTTTTTTTAATAGATTTTTTACTGGCAGCAGTTTTTGCATTATGAAGCTGGAAAAAATCTGAAGTGACGTTTCTAGTTTTTTAAAAGTATATTTCTAAGGGTTTTTCTTGTACTGAAAGATGAGGCAACTTGACATGGAGGAGCTCTGTTGTTGTCATCAGAGGGAGCAAAGGAGGAGCGGTGAGGGCTGTGTTGGCACACCGTGCTATCATCACTGGTTAAAACTGATGGTGTGGTAAAGCCAGCGAGAAAAAGGAAAAGGTCTGTCCTGCTTCCCAAATCTGAATGTGTACATTTAGCTGAATTATGCTGACTTCTCTAAATGAAATACCTGAAAATATGCAAGCTCTGAAAAAGCACACCCTAAAGAAAGTCAGGAACAGTTCTGTTTTCAAAAGAGGTTACATTTCAGTGTAAAACCCAGCAAGTGGCAGTAAAACTCATCACCCGAGGGGTACCTAAGTGTATTGGACAGCTCAGGAACGCCAGTGCAATCTGTGTGCTGGTTTTACTGTGCTGCAGTTTCCAATCAAAGCACACCGGAAATTCATATATCTGCTGTCTGAGCTTTTGTTCTCGATTTTTTTTTTTTTTTTTTTTTTCCTTTTGCATCAGACTTCTGCATCTGGTTTAGCTTCCTCAAAGGTATTAAGCCTGATTTGCCACAGGTATGCACTTTTTTTTTTTTTTTTTTTTTTTTCTGTAGAGGAACTGAACAAGAGATACTAGAGGAAAAAAGAAGGATGGCATCTCTTACTTAGATGCCATAGACGCAGACATCTGCAGGTTATGAAGGTGAAGAATAAGTGTGCATGAGTCTTTCAATGTATTTACTTTCTAAAACATCTGTCTTCACATGATGCTCACGGGGCAGAGGCATTTTTAGCACTTCAGGGTACTCTAACCTAAGCAATTTGCATTGTCAGTGGCGTGTTTGCTCATTCTGCTGTTGCTTTCCTCTCCCTGCTCTTGCTTTCCTCTCCCTTCAGGTCTCTGCTGCATTTTGCTGAGAGTGTTTTTGAAGTGTGATAAATCATCTCTATGCATATGCTTTAAAAGACAGGTTTGGGTTTTTTGTTGGAGGAGAAACGTGGCTGCCCCAAACCTGAGTGATCCTCGACTTTGGAGGCTGCAGATCCATGATCTTTCCTGAGGAACTAATTGTAACTCACTCCTACGTATAGCAGCAAATAATGTTACGGGATGCCCTCAAGGTGGAGAAGAGTGAGCTGGTTTAGTAACCAGCAGGCGCTTAAATTTGTATGAACTAGTTGGAAAGCATCGTGGTGCCTCATGTCCCTGCGTGTGTGCGCCTGACCCAGAGGGTCTGGTTTTGTGCTGGGTAGGAAGTGGTGACTTGGTGGCTCCAAGCTGAGGCCGTGGAGTAGCTTCACAAAATGAAGCTGTGGAGCAGCAGGTCACAAATGGCCAAGGTCTCTTCTGATGGCTTTGTGGTGGGTGTGAGCACCCACAAACTGTGACAATAAACCAGAAAACTGCAGGTGCATTTGTGAGGAAGCACCTACAGGTCTGGGGGACCTTCCCAAAGAAAGCTGGGGAGGCCCCAGGGAGTCAGGAAAGTTTAAGCCTGGGTGACACAGTGAAATACTCAAGGAAGGACAAGCTCTGAATGATTTATTCTTGGCTTATGTTTCTAGGTGAGTTAATAAAAATTCATTTTCATTAATCTGCATCTGTTGAACATTGTCTGTATGTCTTTGTGGCAGGAATGATGCTTTTGGTCATGTCTTGGCAATGCTACCAGAGCTTAAAGCTTTTTCTGTCCATGAATTAGAAGAATCAATCTCTTTGAACACATTTTAAATTGATCTCTGATTGGCCCACATGGCTCTTGGATAAGGTTCCCTGGTATTAGTCAATTTGACTTGGAAAGATGATGATTCAGATTAAAATTGAAAGATGACCTATATTGTGCAGCTGCAGGCTGCACAGTGGTTTTCTTTTCTTTTTTTTTTATTAGTGTGCTGCTCTGTTTGTGAAGTCCTTGCTCTGAATACTAATGTCTGCGCCTAGGGCTGTATCCAAAATTGCTAACTCGGGCATTTGCATTAACGATCTGTGGCCTGTAATATCACTTTAATCCTGCTTTCAAATTACTCAGAATCTATAACACAAAATGCTCCCATATCCTCTGCTTATAGGAACTTATTTACATCCTCCAGAGTTGCACAGAGCTGCCTCCTCATTCGAAGGGTCTGGCTTTACTGCACCATTTGCCTTCTCTGTTCTCAAAGTAGTGTGAATTGAGTAGGAAGGTCTTGGAAGAAGTATGATTGAGATCGAGGTCCTGAATTCCCTCGGGAAGGGGTTGTGTTCAGGCACCTGGATCGCAGGGGTGGCTTCTTGTGCAGCAGTACGTACCCAGTGGACAGTGTGAGGCAAAGGCAGCTGCTCTTCACAGCAGAGTAAACCTCTTCCTTGATTTCAGCAGGACTTCCATGACCTTTGCACAAGTGACAATTCTTTGCATGGATTTTCTTGTTTGGATCAACTATAAACTAAATGTCAGTGATTTATAGGGGTTTGGAAGAGGTGAAACCTCCCTGATGTATCTCAGATGTTCTTTCTGCATTTTCTACCCTCACAGAGAAGTGTCTAATTTTATAAACCAGTAACTACCTGTTGTATTAAGCAAAACCAATGTTTTAGGTATCATCTGGTTTGTTTTTCTCTCACATGGGATTTTATGACCAAACCTCATTTCTAAATTCAGCAGATTTTAGCCAATAATTAAATTTTCGTGGCTAAATTACAACTAGCCATTTCCCCTTGTCCTCCACCAAAGAAGATTCGTAATGGGAAAGCTGAGAAGTCAGGGCACTTATAAATTTCAATTGTGCTCCATTGTGTCAGCTTCTTCAGAGCCATCTTAATGCCATTGCCTTGTCAGCTGCATCAATAATAGAGGGCGAAGATCAATCTGTATAGAAGGGAGATGAGATAATTTTTCTAAGTGTAGAACTGTGATTCTTCCCCACTAACTGGAAGCTGCAATTACAGTGGTCATGCTGGATGTTGCTCTTCAAGTGCCTCTTAGACATGTACTTTGGAACAGCCAACGATAAATAAAATTAAACCACCATAGCAACACGTTGCTCATAAAGGTTTGCAGAAAAGTAGGTCATATCTTCAGGTTTTAGAATATAGTTTAGATCTCTAAAGGAGAAAATGCAGAGTTTTGTCTTTGTTTCATTGTTCTGTTGTATTTTTCCACATGCAAAAATGAATTTAGCTGGAGAACAGGGGGTGAAAAGGGGAGAAGGAAGAGCACTGGTAGCTTCAGGTGGCTGCAGCGAGAAGCCTTAACTGGGAGCACCAGGGTCTCTGCTGCAACAGCTGCGTGTGTGGCTGTTCTGCTGCAGAACTGCAGGTCATGGAGGAGATAGTCCAGGTGGAGGGAGACTAGAGGAGTGCTCTGCACCCATGGACAGCCCCCAATTCACCCTCTGCCACTATCTGTCTCAGAAAATGTGTTGGGGTGCTCAGGCAGGTCATTAATACCCAGCCACCCAACGGTTTGCTGGTTTTGTTGGATGTCCATGGCAGCACTATGGTCATTCTTCTCCTTCTGTCTTTGCTATCATTGCTATGGGGTTTTTTGGGGGTGGGTTTTGGGTTGGTTTTTTTTTTTGATAAAACATCTTTAACAATCATGACTACTTCTAGTTTTCAATGATATCTCATTTTACTCTGAAGAATCCCACAGTGTTGTTTGGAAGAAATACTTTGGTGCACCACAAAGCTGAAACACGTGATTTTTCTTTGGAAGAGCAAAGCAAGGAGAAGAGAAGATGAAGCAGGGCGACTGCCTGCTCCTCCGAGTGTGACAGCTGAGGAATCATGTTCGCACAAAACAGTTTGTTGGGCCACTTGAAAGGCCAGCAGTGCCATTTGCTCATACTGGGACCAGCCATTCCTCCAGGAAAGGCAGCCAGCTGGCAGAGCGTGGCGTCCAAGGCGAACAAGCTCTGGATAGATCTCTAATTTTATGTAAATAGTAGATCTGGCACAGTGACTTAACAACAGATCCAAACAATTTCTTCTAAATCTCCTAGAATGTTGTCTCCAAAGAGTTTTTTCATCAAGAATTTTCACTAGGGTTCTGCGCCTTGTTGCAGGTTACTTGTCTCTGGCTTCCTCCTGTGAAGCGTTCAGCTGCCCCGTGACGGAACAGGCAGGCTGCTTTGGGAGGTGGACAGCAATGGGTTCTGCGCCTTGTTGCAGGTTACTTGTCTCTGGCTTCCTCCTGTGAAGCGTTCAGCTGCCCCGTGACGGAACAGGCAGTCTGCTTTGGGAGGTGGACAGCAATGGAGGATAACAAACCCAACTTGCTGAGATGCCGTCACGTATAAGCTGGGGGTCATTTCTATAAACAACTCGGTGTTTTCACTAAAGGAATGTGTTTTGTTAGCTGAGGCTCGATTCACGGAAGCTTGTGAATGATTCTCAGAAGAGACCTACAGCCATGGATCTGTTTTCTGTGAATGGTTTGCCAGCTTGGGTTTGGAAACAGAACTGGCTTTCTCTCCACTGTGCAAAGCAGAGGATAACGCCTTGGCGGGGCAGCACTGAGGAAGTTGCTGGAGGGGCCGTATTCACTTCTGTGCCAGTTGTATCACCTTCAACTACTTCAGCGAGCCCTTTGCTTTCCACCAATTTGTCCCAAACTCAGCTCCTATTTCCCTTACCATGAACAGTGATTCAAAAAGGCGACCTTTAGAAAACCGTGATATTAAAGTGGTGCAGGCTGACTGCCTCCATCTCTGATGAACTTTTAACCCAGCTTGTCTGACGAGTGCTCTCGCCCCCTAAAGTGTAGCAAACTTTTCTTCCAAGGTGCTGCTTTGAATTTCCCATCTCAGATGTGCAGCAGGACCCCTCATGGATGCCGTATCTGGGGGTGAACATCTGCGTTCAGGAGTGATCAGCAATCATGTGATGGTGGGTAAAGACAATTTCTAGATTAAATTCATTTCCTATTGAACATGGGGAATATTCAGAACTATTATCATTTAAACAGAACATTGCAGGCAAGCACTTAGCTTCAGCAGTGTGAAAGGGAGTAACGAGAACAGCACTCGCTTTCCCCGTGCTTGTTGTGGAGAGAAAGCAGCCAGCTAGGGCACCTCAGAAAGCCATAAAAGCAAATTAGTTGATGAAATTGTTCTCTACAGTGTGCAGTACAATTTTTCCTTCAATAGCAAGTGTGTGGTAGGAAGGACAGACTGAAAATAAAGGGGTTAGTCCTTCATTTTAGCAGACTGGGGGAAGCTAAGTGATCCTGCTGTTCAGTGGGTGTATGTGAAGGAAAACTGCTACTTCCCCACCCTGCACCAGCTGCTTTTCCCATCCGGAGCACGACTTGTCTTTTCCATGTCTCTGCAGTGTCTGGCAGACTAAGGTTGGTTGTCTACACAGGAGAGGGGCTTGCAAAGGCCTTACAGTCTCACTATTAAAAAGGTGAAAAGACTGATAAGGGTCACCGTAGTCCTGCAGAAATTTTCATACCAGCACTCCTCACGCAGGCTTTCATGCTTCGTTTGCCTTCTGCAACGTTGCGTGGTTTCAGAGTTCGTGTCTCAGCAGGATCAGCCCATCTCACAGCAGTATGAGAGACGTCACTTTTCCAGGTAACATCTTTGATGTGTGGGAGAGATGCTCACTTGGTGTAATGCGGCATACTACGGCCGAGGGCAGCAAGGCTATGGCTGAGCTAGCTGAGGGCTGGGCTTTGTTTCTATAAAAATGAGCAAGATGGGGGCTCCAGCTTTTCCAGCAGCACAGATCAATTATAAGCAATGATCTCTTCTAATTCTCCTCTAAAATCAGTGCTCTAGAGGTGGGCAAGAGGTTAAGCATTGCAAGCTGATAATAACGCGGTGATTAATGGCAAAAGCACGTATATACTCCCTAAGCCGTGCTTAGCTCTGCATAGACCCTGCAGACCCTGTCACAAGCTTTTGATGCAGCATCTGTCCTACACACCCCCTCCACAGCTCACAGGGTGGTTCTTCACCATGTGAAGGTGGGGAAGGACAGTGATGACAGGATGGCCCGTGATGACAGGCAGGACAGAGAGGAGATTGGCAGAGCTCTGGCTGCTGCCAGTGGCAATTCAATTTCTTGTCGGGGAAGCGACAGCTTCAGCTGTGGGCAGCCACCCTGAGGCCGGCTGGGAATTGGTATTAAGCTGGCTGCTCTCACCTACCATCCAGGAGGGTATCGGTGTCAGCTGTGCTGTGTATCGAGTGCCAAGTGGATGACAGCGTGAGCCTCCTCAGCTGCCCATGTGCCTTCCAGCGCATAAGAAAGCAAAGTGAGGTGGACCGGTTTTCTTGTTACCTACCTGCAGTAGGACTCTGACAAAATGCATGTGTGTCTGTCTTTGGAGGAATAGCAGATAAAACTCACTGAGCTTCCCATTTTCATTGAGGTAGCGTTGAAAGTTGAGCCGTGTTGAAATGTGAAGTAGTATTTTAATTTACACTTCTTCATTGTCATGCATTGGAAGAGTTTCAATAATCCACATTTTCTCTTTAATTGCCAAACAAATTTTCTGTGGTTCTTGCTGTGGATGTATGATTCCTGCCGTTTTGTCGCTAACTGCTCAGCGCACCTGAGTAAAGCTTCTTTACTGAGCAACTCAGTTTAAACTAACATTGATTTAATAACACTAATATTAATTTAATAGCCCTTTAGCGCTGTTGAATGCAGAAATATCTATTTCAAGCAATACAGATTTAGATAATTTAAGTAGGTCTATGCGAACATCTTCAGAAAAATGAGCATAATACGAAGGATATTTAATTACCTGTTTAGTCATTAACACTTGTCTTAAGTCTGGAGGTCCCTGGGCATTATGGAGTAATGTCCAGGAGCTAAAACTCTGAATTCACTTAGTAACAAAATCACTAATTAAATAATTATTATAGTAGCTGTGCTTGGCAGTGTGCTGTCCCACCATTGGCTGGGTCTTAACCAAAAAGAAGCTATTGCCACTAAGAGACCTTACCGAGCTGGAGGGGTTGGTAGTGAGGACTCAGGTTATTCAGAAGTCAGCCTTCCCCAAAGTTAATGTCTGTAGTTCTGGGGTTAGCTTATTCATCCATTGGTTTCATTCCCTTTGTGGTTCCCAGTTAAAATAGCTGATCGAAGTGGTAGGATGGAGCATTGGTGAAGATCATCTATCAACTTCTAATCAAATAGGATGTTACTAATTTTTTTTCCCCTCTGAAAAACTGTACTTGTGGTAAAAAATATGGAACTTCCATAGAAATATTTTTAGAAGAAAATAAGTAAATTTCAATGGCTTCTCTAAAATCTTTTTTCTTCTAGTAGACTTCTAGTAGGATTAAGTATTGAAAGATTTCAGAAAATTCTTTTAGTCCATGTACCAAAACCTAAACATTTGGAAGTCACTATTTCACAACAAGATTCTTTGACTTGAGAAATATGAAATTGGAGAGTCAGTTCAGAAACGTGAGGTGAAACACGTTTGGGTTTTCCCATCAAAATATCATTAGGTTGAGACTGAAACAACGGATGAGGGCCTCCTGCGAGGCAAAGTGAGTCAATACAAGCCAACCCAGTGTCCAGAGTGTTGGAAGAGCTGAAGAGACACCATACAAAACTGGTTTTGAATGTTTTCTTGCAGGCACCCCTGGCAGAAATAGTTGTGCAGTATTGATCAAGCTGGTTTCTAGGAGTTTTCTGTTCCTCCAGCATCTGATCCGTGTCCTTACATGGAAACGGCTTTTCTTGGGAGTACTTGCAGTTCATTTCCTGATGCTGTGGATTAAGAGCAAACAAGATTTCTTGCTGCCAAACCGGTTTTAATGCCATGGAACACTGTTCACGGTTGTGCATAGTTTAAAAATGGTTTAATTTTAGAAACCGCTAGTTTACAGAAGGTGAGATTCCAGGGCGGGTGGTGCTGCTTCAGCACTGAGTACCAACTGTCAGTTCTAGAAGCAGTAACTGATATGCATGGACACATTATTAGAAGAAATGTTTAAATAACTCTTTATGAGATAATTTGCAGGCTTCCAAAAATAAGCTGGGATTTTTACTTGTCTTTTAGGTAACTATAACCACCAAAAAAAAGCAAGAATTGATTTAGGATTTAGAATACAGCGAATTGAAATATTACTAGTAGTTCTGATGCCTCAGTTCTTTCTCCTGTGCATCTCTTCAATGGGACACTTGCCCATCGGTGCCCAAATCCAGACACGTTGTTATTTTTAAGCTTCATACTCCATACACATCAGCAAAATGTCGGTTGTCTTAATTTTGTCAATTTTGTGCCTTGACTGGGGGACAAAACTGGGATGTTCTACTGGGATCGTTTGATTGTTTTGTCATGTTCAAGAGGCCGCATTTTTAGAAACAATTCTTAGTTAGATTTTCAGCTATGAACAAATTCAGTTACTAGTCAGTGAGGTTCTTAAAACATGTAAAGAGCATTTGAAGTGGCAAGTGTTGCCAAGAAGCAGCTTTGGTTCAGCCTTGGAAACACAATCCTGCATCTCTGTCTGTTTTGGCTGTATTTCCAGGAAAATGGAACTCTTGTGGATACGTATCCAAATGGATTCTGAATTGATACTGAAGTCAGACCTCTCGCTTGCTGCGATGTTCGAAAGAAAAACAGTATGAAGTTCAGCTGTGTTAAGGAAGGAAAGGAAAACGTGTTACATCCACGGCTCAAAGGGAGAATAAGTAGATGATGGGGAGTCATGGCCTGATGAGCTTAACTTCACCAGATGACTGAGCACAGAATGCCTCTGTAATCACTGAAGAGGACCGAGAGTCCTGCTTTTCTCCTCCCTCTGTGGAATTTTTTGATGAATATAACTCTATTGTCCTCACTGAAATCATGCCTTGCTTATCAAGCCATGGCTGGAAGAATTTTGTGCTTATAACTGAGCATCTCCTGATAACACACTTATGGGGAAAGCCACTTCCCTTTTTATCAGGAAAAGGTGTAAACATGGACCTTTTGGATTTCTTCAAAGGAGCCTATATATTGATTGTCTTCTGCAATTTAATTCCTTGATTTAAAAAAAAATCACAGTAAAAAAGGGTGTAATTTTTATTTAAAGAGAACACAAGTATTTACTGTAAATAAAGATGAGACCTTTACAGGCTATTAAATGAGAAATAATACCGGTGCCATAGCAATTCTCTAAGTTACCATTTGGGAAATGAGAAAAATAGCTCTATTTCGGTTCACTTTAAAAAAAAAATTGTTTTCTTCTTTCCTAAGTGATTTTACTGTCAACGTGTTTATCACAATAGCACGGCTCAATTCACACCTGCCCTGAAGGGGGATGTGTGGCGGCGGCTGAGTTCTGCGCAATTCGGTGCTCGTACAGGGGTGTTATTACCAACACATGTTTGCTCGCAGCTACTGTTTCAGCTACTGTTTAACACGGAAAGTTACATAAAGTAATATGTGATAATGACATGATATTTTTAAGCTTAAAGAATAGAACTGGCCAAAAAGATATGGCAGCACTTTTCAGTGAAGATTTATTTTTTAATTAGTTTTCATTAGATGAGATGATTGTAACCTTTTATTTCATATAAAAAAATTCTTACATTTACTTAAAATTGTACATCCAACAATGTCTTTTAATAAAAACTAGTTTTAATTTTTAATACAATTAAAAAAAATCAAGGAGGAGAATAAGAATGACTCAGGCTTGTCCTTGATAATAATAAATGCTATTGCTGTTATGATTTCAATATTTCTAATAATTTAAAAATCTGTTCTTGTGTTATTCTGGGAGAGGCCAGATGGCCAGCTAATGTGTAGCATGTAAATAAAGTCAGCAGTCTCATCTACATGCTTATACAAAACCAACCACAATCTCTGACAGTAATTCTGCAAGTATTTTCCAAAACCAGGAAAAAGAGTTGGGTGCCCCAAAACATTCTTGGCATTAGTGGTTTTAAATGGAAGGAGCATGGAAATTGTTGTGATATATGATAGAGGAAAACTATTATGGGTTTGCTTCAAAAAATCCTTGACAGCTTTCATGGGCCATACCCGTGGACCCTTCAGAGCTCCTGCAGCCACCGTGGTGGCTTTCTGCCAAAGGTCGTGTTTTAGCTCTGCATCTGTCTTGGTGCTATTTTGTTCTCTGATATAAAAACCCACAACATGGAATATGGAAAAAATAGAACGGTTAAAATATCATTTAGTTTCTTACTCTATGAGGCTGCTAGCTCTTGCTTCTCAGCACCCCCAAGGAAGCTTGTACATCCTCCTGAGATGTGTTTACTAGCAGAAGAGGAAAAAAAAAGTACTTTACGTGCATCTGTTTAATATAGAAATATAAATATCATCAGCTCTTCAATTCCTTAGTAATGAGTATTTTAGTACTGGCTTTGTACGTTGGGTCGAAGGGGTTAGGTCTGTGCTTGTCCCATGTCAAAAGTGCAGGAGAAGCTCTGTGGGCATGTGGCTTCACGGTCATTTTGCTGTAGCGTATGTTTACCAACGGCACCCTCCAGAAAGCAGCTCCAGCTCTAGTTAAACCAATCAGGCCAGTAAAGCAGACCAGTTTGTAACTGCCCAGGCAGTTCCTGGGTAGAGGAATTAGGATTAAAGATATCCTAAAGAGGAGTAAACCCAAGTGACTGTAGTTTTTGTATTCTTAGGATGGCTTAGAGTATCACAACATACAGCTATTTACTTTAGATTGCTGGCTGTAATTTTGTGGTACAAAAAACGCTGCTGAGTCCCAGGGAAGGACTGGGTAAAAAGAGGCTCTTCTGGAACAAGAGGGCTCCTTGCATCTTCTATCTCTTCCATTCTAGCCAGCAGATCATTAAAGATTGTCCTTGGTTTGCTCTTGCCAGAGACTTTTTTTCCACTTTGTTAATATAATAATTTTATTAGGATTTAATTAGACCACATTCTTTATTTTACTTCCCATACTGTCAGCAACAAAAGGTGCAAGTAGGGCAGATCATAAAATATGTTGTATTGAGGGGTCACTTTGTCAGCTCTGCTCTTCAGGGCACGGAGTGAGGCTGCAGAAAATGGGCAGCACAGAAGAGTGAGGAGAAGGTAATAAAAGATATACTCATCGTTGTGCTAAATCTGTTCCTGTTTAAATCAAAGGCAGTTTTAATATTGAGTGAGACTAATCCCATCGTCTATCGCAAACACTGTGCAGAGTGCAGGACTCCTCATAATGTGAATAAATATCTAAAGGAAGGACCTTAAGTAGCAGCAAAGCTTGATGGCAGTGTCTTAGGTGACAG